>NC_091390.1:6735399-6827899 GCF_038502225.1 Cherax quadricarinatus
AATCAATGAAGCTCTCTCGTACTCTCCTGGCAACAATGAAGATCTGTCATACTCTCCCAGGCGACAATGAAGCTCTGTCATACACTCCCTGGCCAAAATGAAGCTCTGTGTCACTCTCCCTGGCGGTAATGAAGCTCTGTCATACACTTCCTGGCAACAATGAAGCTCTGTCATACACTCCCTGGCAACAATGAAGGTGTTTCTTACACTCCCTGACAAAAAGAATCTCTGTCATACATATCCTTTTAGAAGTTAAGCTCTGTCATGCACTCCCTGGCAGCAATGAAGCTCTGTCATACACTTCCTGGCAACAATGAAGGTGTTTCTTATACTCCCTGACAACAATGAATCTCTGTCATACATATCCTTTTAGAAGTTAAGTCCTGTCTTGCACTCCCTGGCAGCAGTGAAGCTCTGTCATTCACTCCCAGGCAACAACGACGCTCTCATGCATTCTCCGGCAGCAGTTAAGCTGTGTCATACACTCAATGGCAGCAGTGAAGCTCTCTCATACACTCCCTTGCTACAGTGAAACTCTGTCATACACTCCCTGGCAACAGTGAAGCTCTGTCATATTCTCTCTGTTTACAATGAAGCTCTGTCATACACTTCAAGGCACCTACCTGGCAGCAATGAAGCTCTGTCATTCATTCCGTGGCAGCAATGAAGATCTGTCTTACACTCTCTGGCAGTAATGAAGCTCTGTCTAATACTACCTGGCAACTATGAAACTCTGTCATTCACTTCCAAGCTTACTGCTGCATAATGTTCAGTTTCATGAATACTTTCTTGAGTAATTCGGTTACCTTTAAACTGTGTTAAGCAAGAGTCAGCCTGTTAACATCTATGTTCCTTGCCATCTCATCTAGTGGGTTTAGCGCCTAGTTAAAATTGTAATAGTAACAATTTGCAATCATTATACTTCTAGTTATACATTGTGTAAATTGTTTTAGACTATTTGATCAACTGGATTGTAGTGTTTAACTTCTGATACACCAATTTAATGACTGCAGACACGCACTGACACATAATAAACACATTAAAACGCTGGTAACTCCAGAAGCTGGGCCTAGTGTGTGACTCTGAGAAGTTGAGAGTGTTTATTACGACCAGCGGTGTACCACTCTCACCTATATTTACATCAACAAAAGTGTATTCTAAGTGATAAAGTATACACTTGGTGTACTTGGTAACACTTGTCATACATAGTAACGCGTGTGTAAGTGAGATTGTTTAGGTACTGGTTCATCTATCTACAGCTGCACACTTATGCTTGCATACATGTATAACATAGTAACGTGTGAGTTACCCAGGATGGACCAAGAAAGTCAACCAGAGTGATTTATTTCATTGTCATTGTAACATTACCTTTTTTTTTTTTTTTTTTTATAGTAATTCTGTTTACAATGTATGGTTGGGGTAAGAGGTTGTCTTCAGCGTTCATTGTGATGTCTGCTATATTATTATTTCAGTGAGGTACATTAGGTGGCAGTAGCCTGAACTATCTCAAGTGGAAGTTATCATTTGAACCTCATGTTTAATGTGATGTATGTCAGAATTCTAATTTTATGCTCAATATTACCTACTTTCTCTCTCTCTCTCTCTCTCTCTCTCTCTCTCTCTCTCTCTCTCTCTCTCTCTCTCTCTCTCTCTCTCTCGCTCTCTGTTCATCTTTGTAATTTGTGATATGGTGTAAGACCTCGCCTGTACCATCCATTATATCATTATATGTACCATATTATTAACACACATACAAGAGGTCTCTGAGTGTGTTTTTGGTGGGGTGTGTGTCGTATTGAGTGGTGGTGACCTGGGTTGAGTATGGTTGGAGGTGTTCATTGAACTTGAGCACTTGTGTCTTGTGATCTATTTTGGACTTCTGACTTTGTAGTGAATATTTGCTCTTGCATAAGCTATAAGGGAAAGATAAGCGAGGAATTCTTGTGTTGTGAGTCTTACACCAGATATCATCACTGGCAAACATGGCAACTGTCATAGAGGAACCTATTTCTGCAGGTGATGGAAATGATGATAGCTTCCAGACCTTTAAAAGTAAACAAAAGAGAAAAAGTGAGAAAGGGCTAGAGCGTCGACGTAGTCAGACTCACTTGACTCGTACACAATGTGATACTAAACGTCCTTGGTGCACAGAGGCTGCAAGAAGTCTTTCTTCAAAGGAAGAATGTGTTAAGCTGAACTTCCCTGACAACACCCCGCTGCCTGCTAAGTGTGCATGGCTAATGGAAGCTGTAAACAAGCATCCTAACTCAAGGATCCAATTTAGGAAAAACACACACAACTTTGTGTTTGTGGAACAGAATAAAGAGCTGATCAATGATCTACTTAGTACACCTTATGGGGATATTAAGCTGCTCCGACCTCAATCAGACACTCACCACTTTAAAAAATGGGTCAGTATCATAATCTTTGGATACCCTCTCTGCATGGACCCATCCCATCTGACTCTAAGTGAGCATATCATCAAGCCTAAAAGACTTAAAGGAAAATCCCAAATTATTGCCAGTTGGGTGGGTCCTGTGCCCCTCCCCCGGAATATCTGGGTGCATGGTTTACGTTTCCTAAACATCGAAGTGTACCTACCCCCTAAACGTAGGTGTTACAAATGCCAGCACTATGGCCATGTTGCAGTAGACTGTGGAATACTACATTCTTGGTGTGGTAAGTGTGCTGGGAAACATTCCACTAGAGAATGCACAGTAGGCCCTGACAGCCAAAAATTTAAGTGTATTAACTGTAAAGAAGTTGGGATTACGGTTTCCCACAAGGACTGCAGTCAGAACCCAAACAACCTTCGAGGTAAACCTGATAACAGTCCTTTAATGGTAACTGAGGATGGGGCTATCCAGTCTACCACAGCCAGATCTGAGACTGAACCTCTGCAAAGTGTGCAAGAACCCCACCTCACTGCAAAGGATTCTGGTGATACCAGAATGCCATCACACACACCAGCTGTGGAGGAGCTAGCCATCCCTGCTAGCACATATGGAACTACTGGTCTGCCACTACAGATACCTATGGCTACACCTGAATATGGGGATGAGTTTGTCATTTCTCCCAATACACACAACTACAACAGTCAGACGGACACCACACAGGTAACCTCCCTGGAAATTTGAGATGAGTCAGATGCACAGGACCTACCTGCAATGAATGATGAAACAGAGAACACTAATGTAACCATGGTACCTGTTAAGGTGATAGGTGTTAAAGGAAGGACTAACCCAGAAGTGCCATCCTCCGGAGAGGCATTGGATTCGCCTGACCTTCCTCATATTATAACAAATTTCCAGAAAAAAATTGAGCATCTTGAACAGATCCTGACAAGTTTAATAAATATATGTAATCAGGATGATACTCTTGAGCATGGTGATGATGTCAAAAGTGCAGCAATCTCCGTTCAGCTTCCAGTAATTTGTGAGAAAGAAGCCCATAACTCTTGCCTTCAAAACTTGCCTCATAACTGGCTGCCAAAATGCCGAAAAATGCTTAAAAATAAAGGTTCTGAAGATAAAGACGTACAAACTATGCTATTTGCTCTTAAGTATCTGCACACTGCAGTCAAAGCATAATAGTTTTACCCTCTTATGAGCAAGAGATTGTAATAACTCACTACAATGGATACATTACAAATCTTTTCATGGAACATTGCTTCCATCAGGAAGCGGTTGCTTGACTTACATCATATTAGTGCAACCAAGAATATTGATGTCATCTGTTTGCAGGAATGTAGATTGAAAGATGGAGCACCTCCACCAAACTTGCCTGGATATGCAGCTTATAACCTAAGGTCAACCAACTGTTGTGTGATGTATGTCAGAAAGAACTTGCCACATTCACTCCTTTCTTTGCAGAGTCGAGTTAACATGCAGTATCATGGTGTCAAAGTATATGCAGGCGATTTTTCCATAAACATTTTTAATCTCTATGCCCCAGCGAACCAGCTTCGACCTGATGCTTTACCAGATCGCATCAATAGTGAACCTACCATCATTCTTGGAGATTTTAATGCCAGACATAAGAATATTGGTGGGTCTATTACAAACACCAATGGAACTAAACTAGTGAGATTGCTGAATGAGCATGATAATGTTCGAATTGTGGGCACTACTGAGCCTACTCACATATATGGTGGCATACTAGATCTGTGTCTTGGATTTAATACATCATATACGATGCATGACTCTGTCATAGTTGATGATCTTCTATCTGATCACTTCCCAAGACTAACAACTGTCAATCTTGATCACATCTCCAGCAATCAAGGAGCTAAATACAGAAGGAGGAAACTTATTCTCAAACCAGAACACAGAGACAACTTTATTAACCACTTGGATCAATGGTATAAGAATTACGAGCCCACTGGCACACAAAAATTTAATGATAATTTAATTACCACTATTGAGAGTGTTCTCACAGATCAAGTGGGCAGGAATAGGAAACAAAGACCCTCCACTATAAATAACAATAAAAACCAATGTAAATACTATAATGATCCACAGCTGCGCAATCTAACACATGCAGCTAGGAGGATTGGTAAAGCATACCGTGAATGTAGAACCCCAGACCTGCTCAGAACGTTCCAAGCTGCACTAACAAATGCAAGGAATAGAAAGGAAGAACTTAGGCAACAGGAATGGGAACAGTTTGTTAGTGGATTAAATAGGTCCACCCCTTTGAGTTTGGCTTGGAAAGGTATAAATAAAATAACCAGGAAAAAGACTGGCAATGTTGCTCATCCCTTTCCTCTTGAAAAAGCAAATGACCTCATAAATGACTGGTCCAAAACATCCAGGCATGAAAGCCTTCCATCTCATATTAGAAAAAATTTAGAGAGTACTTCTGAAGAAATGTTGAAACTGATTAATTTTATGAGCCAAAATATTGATGAGAGTGATTGCCTCTTTACCGAGTATGAATTAGATAATGATATTCTCAGAACTCTAAGGCACGTGCCTGATAACCCTTTGTTGGCACTGTATAATCTCAGTTACATTGAGGGCGTTCTTCCTACTTCCTGGACCAATAGTCTCATTGTGCCTATCCCTAAGCCCCAACAGCCTGATACATTTAGGCCGATCTCCTTAACTAGTTGTCTTTGCAAAACTTTTGAAAGAATGATGCTTAACAGATTGTACTACAGAATCAGACATCAACTTTCCCCCTACCTCTATGGGTTCATGAAAGGTAAAAGTGTGCAGAACTGTATTTCCACCTTTCTCACTGCACACACCTCTACTAGTTTTACCACTTTTCTTGATCTAAAATCTGCATTTAATATTGCAAACAGAACCGTTATACTACATGAACTAGCCAAAATGAATATTGGTGGTAGCTTACTCTGCTGGATAATAGGATACCTGTCAAATAGAGTATCCTCTGTCCTTTACCAAGGCTTCAGAAGTGATTCTAAAGAAATGTCTTTAGGTACACCGCAGGGAGGAGTTCTTAGTCCCATGCTATTTAATATTCTGATTAATGCTCTCCTAAATGCTCTACCTGCCTCACCTAAACATATAGCTATAAGCTATGCTGATGATATCATGATCCATACAACAGGGCATAAGAAGATGAATACCATTTTTAATGAAATTCAAGCAATTTGTAATCGACTAGGCCTCATAATATCTTCCTCTAAAACAAAGATATTAACAAGCAAACGACATCCCCCACCCATCTATTTGTAGGGTGAAATCATTAGCTACGTTAAAACTTACAGATATCTTGGTGTAGATGTACCCTTTAACAAATCCACTATATCACAACTAAACAAGAAATGTAAAGCTAGGCTAAATGCTCTCAAAGCTGTTGCTGGCTACAATCCCAACTATGGTGCTAATGTGAGAATCGTGAGAATGATGTACATAGCCTATGTTAGGTCCTTAATTGATTATGCTGCTCCCATGTTGATATTAGCTAGAGAAAGTTCCCTCCGACCCTTGGAGTTAATGCAAAATGAAGCTCTCAGGACTATTCTTGGCTGTCCCAGATCTACAAAAGTTCTTAACATGAGGAAGGAGCTTGGTATTTCTAGTATCAGTGATAGGATTGTTGAAATTAACACTGTACTCGGTATTAGAATGTTGAGAAACGAACCAGACACTGTCACAGTGAATCTTACCAAGTGTCTAGAGGTAAATACACACAGATCTAAATGGATTGTGAAAACGTGCAATTGCATTAAGTTTTATAACCTGCATGAACTGTATCACTGTAGGCAACAAAAACATTTCACCCCTCCATGGAAGATGTGTTCATTTAATATCACATACCTACAAGTCCCTCCCAAGAAGCTCATTGCTAGTAATCCCTTCCTTAAATCTCTTGTTAGAGCAACTGCTCAAGAAGAAATTTTTCGCCTAGCTGGTAGTAATAAGTTATCACAAGTTATATACACTGATGGATCTAAACAGGAGTCTTCTGGCAGGGCTGCATCTGCTCTTGTTGCCACCTCCCTAGTTAAGAACGATAATAAATTTGTTGAGTTAGGCATAAGAATTAACAACTGGGCGTCTACACTGCAAACTGAATTGTTTGCAATCCTAATGGCGCTAAAGCTAACCTATGACACTGAGCTTGACTCAATCATCATTACTGATTCTATGTCATCATTGAAGGCTCTTGGCTCATATAATGACTCCAACAACATGCTCATTGGGGAAGCCAGGTATAGATACTCAAAAATTAGGGACAAAGGAATTAATGTACAATTGCTATGGATCCCATCACACATTGGATTACTCCTTCATGATAAAGTTGATATGTTAGCCAAGAAGAGTATCCAGAAGGAGAACGTAGAATATAACTTTGGTATAACTGTGTCTAGCATTAGGAATAATATTAGGAGAGAAGTAAATAATGAAGATAATTGTTATAGGAATGCAGTTAGAAGCCTGAGTAGATCTATAACCCACTATGATAACATGAACGTAGATAAGTATGTTTATGGAGCAACTTGCAATGTGAACAGACTGACTGATGTTGTAGTGGCCAGGCTTAGGCTTGGTTACAAGTACTTCTGGCAGTTTGGGAGACACACAGATGATGATCAAACTAAATGTAAATTATGTGATCAGGCATATGGTCACTCTCTTGAACACTATGTGCTTAATTGTCCACTTATTGAGGAATACAGAGACAGACAGTACAATAACCTATGTGACATGTCAAGATATCTTATTAATGAAAATAAGATACCAGATATACTAAGCAAATTTCCTAAATTTGCTTGTAACAGATAAGTGAACTATAGATATGTAGATATAAATCCATATGTATTCCTGTTAACCCTTTGGGGCCTAGTTCCTAGGCCTTTTGTGTATCCACATGCTCTCGCGCTACCGTCCACAGGATGGATATGGGGTGCACAATAAACTAGCCACTTCGGTGGCAAAATCTAAAAAATCTAATCTCTTCTGGAGTGAAAAATATTTCTTCATTTTCTACCTTGCTGTCATTTAGTGGGTTGCTGAACACCGACTCATACTGTTCGTTTAGGATTTCACTCATTTCCTGTTCGTCGTCAGTATACGAGTCTCCTCTCAGTAGTGGTCCAATTCTACAGGTAGTTCTTAGCTTGGATTTTGCGTAGGAATAGAAATATTTTGGGTTTCTTGCAATATCCTGTATGACCTTTTGTTCCCTTTGTACTTCTGTGAGGTATGACATCCTAAGTTTTTGCTCTAATTCAGTGATCTCTCTGCTAAGTCTATCTTTCCTCTGTTGTAGCATATTTGTGTTTTTAAGCAGTTCAGTAACCCGTTTTCTTCTTCTGTACCATCTCCTATGCTCTCTCTCTATATCTTACATTCCTCTGGGTTTCCTCTATGGTACATGTTTCATACATACTTTGTATGCTTCTGTATTCAGCTTCTCTAGGCACTGGTGGGGATTTAGGGTGCTCTTGTCTGATTCCCAGGGTATGTCTAATAGCTCTTGGTTTATTTTTCCCAGTTAATTCTATGATTGTTAAAATTAAACTTACTGAGCATTCCGTCTCTGACTTTAGCGATGCAGTTTCCTACCCCTGAGTTAATACTAGTTTGAACCTCTATGATGCTGTGATCAGAGTAAATAGTTTTGGAAACTGTTATGTCTCTGATCAGATCCTTGTTGTTTGTGAATATCATTTCCTGTTCGTCGTCAGTATACGAGTCTCCTCTCAGTAGTGGTCCAATTCTACAGGTAGTTCTTAGCTTGGATTTTGCGTAGGAATAGAAATATTTTGGGTTTCTTGCAATATCCTGTATGACCTTTTGTTCCCTTTGTACTTCTGTGAGGTATGACATCCTAAGTTTTTGCTCTAATTCAGTGATCTCTCTGCTAAGTCTATCTTTCCTCTGTTGTAGCATATTTGTGTTTTTAAGCAGTTCAGTAACCCGTTTTCTTCTTCTGTACCATCTCCTATGCTCTCTCTCTATATCTTACATTCCTCTGGGTTTCCTCTATGGTACATGTTTCATACATACTTTGTATGCTTCTGTATTCAGCTTCTCTAGGCACTGGTGGGGATTTAGGGTGCTCTTGTCTGATTCCCAGGGTATGTCTAATAGCTCTTGGTTTATTTTTCCCAGTTAATTCTATGATTGTTAAAATTAAACTTACTGAGCATTCCGTCTCTGACTTTAGCGATGCAGTTTCCTACCCCTGAGTTAATACTAGTTTGAACCTCTATGATGCTGTGATCAGAGTAAATAGTTTTGGAAACTGTTATGTCTCTGATCAGATCCTTGTTGTTTGTGAATATCAAATCCAGGGTATTTCCATTTCTAGTTGGATCAATTACCTGTTGGTTTAAAGAGTACTTTTCACAAAACCTCATTATTTCCCTGGTATGGAGCAGTGAAGCTATGTCATACACTCCCTGGCTACAATGAAGTTCTGTCAAACACTTCAAGGCAACAATGAAGCTCTGCCATACACTCCCTGGCAACATTGAAACTGTCATGCACTCCTTGACAACAATGAAGCTCTGTCATACACTCACTGGCAACAATGAAGCTCTGTCATACACTACCTGGCAGCAATGAAGCTCTGTCATTCATTCCCTGGCAGCAATGAAGATCTGTCTTACACTCTCTGGCAGTAATGAAGCTCTGTCTAATACTACCTGGCAACTATGAAACTCTGTCATTCACTTCCTGAAAGCTGTAAAGCTGTGTCATACACCCCATGGCAACAGTGAAGCTCTGTATCTCCCTGGCAACAAAGAAGCTCTGTCATACACTCTCTGGCATCAATGAAGCTTTGTCATACACTCCCTGGCAGCAGTGAATATCTGTCGTACCTTTTATATACCTTTGAATAATTTCGAGAGTATATCTACTCTGAGCCCGGCCAAGGGCCAGGCTCGTCTGGTGCTTGCCTGGTCAAGCAGGATGTTGCTGCTGGAGGCCCGGTGCCCCACATATCCATCACAGCCTGGTTGATCTGGCACCTGGTGAAGATACTTGTCTAGTTTCCTCTTGAAGGCTTCGACACTTGTTCCAGCAGTGTTTCTGATATCTTCTGGTAAGATGTTGAAAAGTCTGGGACCCCGGATGTAGATACAGTGTTCCCTTATTGTGCCCACCGCACCAATGCTCCTCACTTGGTTTATTTTATACTTCGAGTGGGCATGTTTTCCATTTCTTTCTCGAAATGTAAGGGATTTGTACCAACAATACCACCAGTCCGAGAACATTCTTCTTTGCAAATATACAGGGTCTAAAGCCAGCAACAAACAACAAAATACCTTTCATCCGTGGACTGCTTGCAGAGGCAAAGGCAATGTTCGTGGCTTTCACTGAGACCCACATAAAGGATCACTTGGACAACGAAATATGGATCCCAGGTTACAACCTATACAGATGTGACAGAGTGAACAGGCAAAAGGGGGGGGTTGGCCTGTACATTGCAGAGTCACTTGTTTGCACAGAACTGCTTAATGCCTCAAATGATGTAGTGGAAGTTTTAGCAGTAAAGGTCGAGAACCAAAACCTAGTCATTGTGGTAGTCTACAAGCCTCCGGATGCAACATCCCAGCAATTCCAGGAACAGCTGTTAAAAATTGACCACTGTCTGGAAAATCTTCCAGCTCCTGCACCCAACATCTTGCTCCTGGGGGATTTCAACTTAAGGCACCTAAAATGGAGGAATATAGCAAATAATATTGTTGCAGTAATAACACCAGGAGGCAGCTCTGATGAAAACTCACACTCACACGAGCTTTTAAATCTCTGCACAAAATTCAATTTAAACCAGCAAATAATAGAGCCTACTAGACTGGAGAATACACTAGACCTCATCTTCACTAACAATGATGATCTGATAAGAAATGTCACCATATCAAAAACAATATACTCAGATCACAACATAATTGAGGTTCAGACATGTATGCGTGGAGCCCCAGACCGACAAAATGAGACTAGTCACGAGGGAGCATTCACCAAATTCAACTTCAATAACAAATGACATGCCCATGCACTCTGCCCCAGGGCCAGACTCATGGAACTCTGTGTTCATCAAGAACTGCAAGAAGCCCCTATCACGAGCCTTTTCCATCCTATGGAGAGGGAGCATGGACACGGGGGTCGTCCCTCAGTTACTAAAAACAACAGACATAGCCCCACTCCACAAAGGGGGCAGTAAAGCAACAGCAAAGAACTACAGACCAATAGCACTAACATCCCATATCATAAAAATCTTTGAAAGGGTCCTAAGAAGCAAGATCACCACCCATCTAGAAACCCATCAGTTACACAACCCAGGGCAACATGGGTTTAGAACAGGTCGCTCCTGTCTGTCTCAACTATTGGATCACTACGACAAGGTCCTAAATGCACTAGAAGACAAAAAGAATGCAGATGTAATATATACAGACTTTTCAAAAGCCTTCGACAAGTGTGACCATGGCGTAATAGCGCACAAAATGCGTGCTAAAGGAATAACAGGAAAAGTCGGTCGATGGATCTATAATTTCCTCACTAACAGAACACAGAGAGTAGTCGTCAACAGAGTAAAGTCCGAGGCAGCTACGGTGAAAAGCTCTGTTCCACAAGGCACAGTACTAGCTCCCATCTTGTTCCTCATCCTCATATCCGACATAGACAAGGATGTCAGCCACAGCACCGTGTCTTCCTTTGCAGATGACACCCGAATCTGCATGACAGTGTCTTCCATTGCAGACACTGCAAAGCTCCAGGCGGACATCAACCAAATCTTTCAGTGGGCTGCAGAAAACAATATGAAGTTCAACGATGAGAAATTTCAAATACTCAGATATGGTAAACATGAGGAAATTAAATCTTCATCAGAGTACAAAACAAATTCTGGCCACAAAATAGAGCGAAACACCAACGTTAAAGACCTGGGAGTGATTATGTCGGAGGATCTCACCTTCAAGGACCATAACATTGTATCAATCGCATCTGCTAGAAAAATGACAGGATGGATAATGAGAACCTTCAAAACTAGGGAGGCCAAGCCCATGATGACACTCTTCAGGGCACTTGTTCTATCTAGGCTGGAATATTGCTGCACTCTAACAGCACCTTTCAAGGCAGGTGAAATTGCCGACCTAGAAAATGTACAGAGAACTTTCACGGCGTGCATAACGGAGATAAAACACCTCAATTACTGGGAGCGCTTGAGGTTCCTAAACCTGTATTCCCTGGAACGCAGGAGGGAGAGATACATGATTATATACACCTGGAAAATCCTAGAGGGACTAGTACCGAACTTGCACACGAAAATCACTCACTACGAAAGCAAAAGACTTGGCAGACGATGCACCATCCCCCCCAATGAAAAGCAGGGGTGTCACTAGCACGTTAAGAGACCATACAATAAGTGTCAGAGGCCCGAGACTGTTCAACTGCCTCCCAGCACACATAAGGAGGATTACCAACAGACCCCTGGCAGTCTTCAAGCTGGCACTGGACAAGCACCTAAAGTCAGTTCCTGATCAGCCGGGCTGTGTCTCGTACGTTGGTTTGCGTGCAGCCAGCAGCAACAGCCTGGTTGATCAGGCGCTGATCCACCAGGAGGCCTGGTCACAGACCGGGGCGCGGGGGCGTTGACCCCCGAAACTCTCTCCAGGTAAACTCCAGGTAATGCCAGTTTGCTGGTCTGTGTGACCTTCTTCTGGAGTGAAAAATATTTCTTCATTTTCTACCTTGCTGTCATTTAGTGGGTTGCTGAACACCGACTCATACTGTTCGTTTAGGATTTCACTCATTTCCTGTTCGTCGTCAGTATACGAGTCTCCTCTCAGTAGTGGTCCAATTCTACAGGTAGTTCTTAGCTTGGATTTTGCGTAGGAATAGAAATATTTTGGGTTTCTTGCAATATCCTGTATGACCTTTTGTTCCCTTTGTACTTCTTCTGTGAGGTATGACATCCTAAGTTTATGCTCTAATTCAGTGATCTCTCTGCTAAGTCTATCTTTCCTCTGTTGTAGCACATTTGTGTTTTTAAGCAGTTCAGTAACCCGTTTTCTTCTTCTGTACCATCTCCTACGCTCTCTCTCTATATCTTATCTTCCTCTGGGTTTCCTCTATGGTACATGTTTCATACATACTTTGTATGCTTCTGTATTCAGCTTCTCTAGGCACTGGTGGGGATTTAGGGTGCTCTTGTCTGATTCCCAGGGTATGTCTAATAGCTCTTGGTTTATTTTTCCCAGTTAATTCTATGATTGTTAAAATTAAACTTACTGAGCATTCCGTCTCTGACTTTAGCGATGCAGTTTCCTACCCCTGAGTTAATACTAGTTTGAACCTCTATGATGCTATGATCAGAGTAAATAGTTTTGGAAACTGTTATGTCTCTGATCAGATCCTTGTTGTTTGTGAATATCAAATCCAGGGTATTTCCATTTCTAGTTGGATCAATTACCTGTTGGTTTAAAGAGTACTTTTCACAAAACCTCATTATTTCCCTGGTATGGAGCAGTGAAGCTATGTCATACACTCCCTGGCTACAATGAAGTTCTGTCAAACACTTCAAGGCAACAATGAAGCTCTGCCATACACTCCCTGGCAACATTGAAACTCTGTCATGCACTCCTTGACAACTGTTACGACTTAATCTTCACCGTAACAATAGGGGCACAAATAACTCCATTTTTTTTTGTTAGCTTTATTTTATTACCAATCATTTAGCTTCATTGGTATTTGGTTAGTGAATTAAAATAACCACAAGCAATTATAAATGAAACACTATACAGCAAGAAACCCAATCTTAAGTTCAAATTCTCATTAACAGAGTATGATAAAATAATTTCAATTAATAATCTACTCTTTTAGAAAGGTCTAGGGTAACGAAATAGTTATCTTTTATAAGTGACATGAATTACCAGACTAATGGCAAAGGCAAGACTTTGTATAAAGTTTTAGTTTAAGCTAGGAGCTTTGGGTTGAAGACCCGTACCGAGTCAGAGCTAGGAGCTGACTGACTCACTCAACTACTTCATAGTATGACTTCAGCTCGGCCAGAAGGCGACGCGTGGCGTCAATTCTAGAACCACCAATTGGTCACTACAGTAGTGGTTACACATTCGTAATACCTAACCTAATAATAATATAATATAATATAATATTATAGTTACAATAATCATGGGGAAAGATATAATATAATACAATATAATACAAAGAGAGTACTTTTGATGATTCATACTGTACCCGATAATAATATATAGTCGAACCTGCTTTATCTAGCTAGTAATAAAGTGGTTCGCGATATATTATTACAGAACTTATTTTAACCAGGCCTTTTATTTTTGTATATAATGGAGTGAATTAGGGGCGCGTAACACCTCCCCCCTCGCGACTGACGGTCGCCATTGACTTGTACTCTCTGTGGTGGGTAGCATCTGTCATAGTAGCAGAGGTTGTAACATAGACAGCAGTCCTACATCATCTCCAGCTTTCTCCACAACATAGATGGTCATAAAAGTACCGACTCATACTGTTAAAATAAAGGTATATTAATAAAATTTCAAGGCCTAGAGAGGGCATCAGCAATGAGATTATGTTTTCCTTTTATATGGGAAATGGTAATAGAGAAGGGTTGAATTCTCAAAGCCCAAGGAAGTATTCTGGCGTTCTTCGATTTCATAGAATTTATGAAGGTCAAAGGATTATGATCGGAGTACACCGATATCTGATGGGTAGAAGATCCTAAATATACATCAAAATTCTCTAGGCATACAACGAGAGCTAAGGCTTCTTTTTCTATAGTTGAATAATTAATTTGGTGTTTCTTTAACTTAGAAGAAAAATAAGAAACAGGTTGTAATAGGTCAGAATTTGGAGCCTTCTGTAACAATGCGGCTCCCAAAGCATACGCACTGGCATCTATTTGTAAGTGGAATGGTTTATTAAAATCAGGACTTAGCAATACTGGGGAAGAGGATAGTAATCTTTTTAAACGATTAAAAGCAATTTCACAGTCCTGGGTCCATGAAAACTTTGTTTTTGGACTTGTTAATTCAGTTAGGGGAAAAGCTATCTGTGCAAAATTCGGACAGAACCGACGGTAGTAACCGGCAACTCCTAAAAATCTTGATACTCTTTTCCTATCCTTAGGGGTAGGAAATTCTAAGAGGGCCTTTACTTTGGCGTTCAAAGGAGCGACTTCACCTTGTCCAATCCGAAATCCTAAGTATTTAATTTTCGTCTGGCCAAACTCACACTTGGACAAATTCACTGTAAAATTATGTTTACTTAAGGCGTTAAACAAGGCTTTAAGCTGTCTAAGGTGTTGGGGCCAACTGTCGCTGTATACGACTAAGTCGTCTAAGTAAGCTTCTACTCCGTCCAATCCGCCCGTAAGTATGTTCATAATACGCTGGAACGTAGAGGCCGCGTTACAGAAGCCGAAGGGCATAACGCAATACTCGTATAGGCCACCAGGTATCGTAAAAGCCGATATCTCTTGAGCTCTTGGTGACAACGGGACTTGGTAATACCCTCTTAACAAGTCCAATTTACTGATATACTTAGCTCTGGAGACCTTGTCTATTAAGTCGTCAATTCTGGGTATTGGAAACCCATCAGGTACTGTTACAGCATTGACTTTTCTAAAATCCGTGCACATACGGGAGGTCCCATCTGGTTTGGGGACTAGAATGCACGGGGATGCCCAAGGACTGTTACTTGGTTTTATCAACCCGTGTGAGAGTAAGAAGTTCACCTCTGCCTCTAGCTCACCTTGTTTCTTGGGACTCACTCTGTAGGGAGATTGCTTGATTGGAGTAGGTTCTCTGAGAGTAACATCGTGCACACCCAACGTACACGGTTTTGGGACGTCATTGAATAGGTGGAGATTTGCCTTAATCAGGGATTTTATTTCGTGTCCTTTGTCCACTTCCAGATTTATCAGTAGAGAATTTAAATTCTTTAAGGCTGTCGAATTGTTCAGAAGAACTGGTATTCCTATCATTTCATCCGAACTTACTGGAACCCGTTCTTGGTTCAGAGGAGTTATAGTAGAAACTGGTGAAACGATTCCTGAATAGGGTTTAATTTGGTTAATATGATACGTCCGTTGTGAGTTCCTCTTCTTCGGCGTCCTTACCAAGTAGTTCACGTCACTTAGGCGCTTCACGATTTCTAAAGGACCTTCAAATTTGGGCTGTAGAGCATGTCCCTGATGAAATCGTTGAACCAGAACTTGATCTTTTGGTTCAAATGAACGAAGTTTAGTTCGACGATCGTATTCCTCCTTCATCTTACTCTGTGCTTGTAAGTTTTCGGCGGCCAATTCTCTAGCTAGGCTCAGGCGTTCTTTCATTAAGGTAGGAGAGCTCCTAAAAGTCGGCGTTTCTTCCCCAGTCCAAGCTTCTTTGAGAACCTGTACTGGTCCTCTAATTTGATGCCCATATATTAACTCAAATGGCGAAAACTTCAAGTTGTCTTGTTCGCTTTCTCTTAGGGCAAACAAGAGTAGTGGAATACCTTCATCCCAATCTTTGGAATACTGTAAACAATAGGACCTCATCATAATCTTCAAAGTTTGATGGAACCTTTCCACCACGCCTTGTGATTGGGGTCGATAGGCCGTCGCGTAAACCGTCTTGACTCCTAACTGAGCCAAGGCTTCACGGAAAAATTTTGAAGTAAAATTCGACCCTTGATCCGATTGAACTTCTCTTGGAAATCCAAAGTGAGAGAAGAACTTAATCAGTGCTCTCACTATTAGGTGAGCATTAATCCTCCTGAGAGGAACTGCTTCCGGATACCTGGTGACGGTGTCCATGATAGTGAACAGGAACTGGTTGCCCTGCCGAGTCTTGGGTAGCGGGCCGACACAGTCGATCACCAGACGTGAAAAGGGTTCGCCTGTTACTTGTATAGGGTTCAACGGCGCAGGTGGTGGATTATGTGCAGGTTTGCCTACTAGTTGACACACGGAACAGCTTCTTACATACCGTTCCACTTCTTCCTTCATTTTTGGCCATGTGAATTGCTTAGCAATTTTTCTAAAAGTCTTCTTTTGTCCCAGATGTCCACCTTGAGGACTGTCATGAGCAAACTTACATGCTAAATTTCTAAACGGGGTAGGCAAGACCAGTAGATGATCACTTTTAAGAGATCCTAGTTTCTTTTTCAGTAAGTCCTTCTCCCAATAGTAAGAGCTGTCACTTTTAAGGGCTTCTTCTCCCAACACAGCAAGCTTCCTGAGGTCACTTAAGGAGGGGTCTATTCGGAGTTCTCTTACTAGATCCTCCTTCGAGAATAAATCTATTTCGGAAACCACCGACTTAGGAACTGGTATCGGTTCTGGGTGGATTGTTGGCTCTACACTCGAGCTTTCGTTGAATATGTCTCTTACTCCTACGTCGACGTCGTCCATGACTTCCTCCGATGCCAACTGAGAACGCGACTGTTTGGTCATCGCCCGGGTTACTACGCTCAGAGGAAAGAGGGTAGGTTCCGTTCGTCGGGCTTCGATGACGTAATTTTCCTCGGTTGGATTTTCCATAACTATGGGCTCTTTCCATATTCCTTCTTCCGCTAAGTCGTTCCCAATCAATAGGTCTACGTCTTTTATGGGGAAGTTAGTTGGAGACACTCCGATTGACGTCCAGCCTGTAAAAATAGGAGTTTCAACATATAACTTGTATAGGGGTACTCGCGTAGTGGAGCCACCATAAGCTTCCAACAGAGCGTCGAAACCCGTATATGATCTGGCGGGGAATGATAACAGTCCTTCTCTTAATAATGTTAAGTAGGACCCCGTATCCCTAAAAGAATTTACTTGCAACAACTGGCTATCGGTAATTCCTACTTTGCTTTTGGAAAAGTAAGGACTCATAGCCCTTGACAAGTTTGACGATGATACCCATATTCTGCTTAGTCAACTAGGAGGATCTGTTCCTTTTCCTTGGGACAGAGCGTCTACTCTTGGCTCGGACTTCCTTGGATGAGTCGTAGAGGATATGATTTGTGTGGGCAATCTATAGGATGGAGTCCTTCCCTGGTCCCTATCACGCTTAAAGCATTGTGATTTAAAATGTCCCAGCTTCGAACAGTACGAACATTTAATTTTTTCCCATGACCTATCTGGTCTATAGGATGGGCTCGATTGAATTTGGTGTTTTACTTCGGGTTTACTTGTTACACGGGAGTGAACGGGTTGGGTAGGTCGCTTACCGAAAGGCTTCGCAGGTTCGGGTCTCGTTGCTGGTTTGATAACCTGGCTGCTTTCAGATTGTACCAACCTCTGGGAAATCTCGAAGTTGTCTGCCAGCGCGGCAGTCTCTAACAACGTCGTTTGCGGATGGCCAACAAGATACTGGCGAACTCCCTCTGGAAAATTTGCATACAAATCTTCTAGTAACATTAATTTTGATAGATCTTTTAAAGTCGTGACCCGAGAAGCTCGACACCAACGTTCAAACGCCACTGCTTTCCCTCGGGCAAAATCTAAATAAGTTTGTCCTGTTTGCCGTTTCATGGAACGAAAAGCTATTTGGTAACTAATAGGGAGCATGTCATATGCTTCTAAAATAGTTCTCTTTACTACGTCGTACTGGACATAAAACTCATATGGTAAGGAGGCGACACAAGACTGCGCCTTTCCATATAGAGACGTGTGCAGCAATGTGGCCCATTTGTCTTTGGGCCAGCCCATTGAACGTGCCTGATTCTCAAAAATTTCAAAGAATTCATCTAAGTCTGTTTCGTTAAACTTAGGTACCATTAGAGCTGCTTTATGCAAGTCAAACCCGGTTACCGTGCTCTTCACGTCTCTTTCTTCCGGAACTCCCTTCTGCTTTGTTTCAAAACGAAACCTTTCACGCCTAAATTCTTCCTCGTTTAGACGTCTTCTAGCTTCGATTTGAGAGTTTTGTAATAGTAATATGAGTTCTATTCTCTCTAGTTGTTCGGACGTGAAATTCCCAGGAGGTAATGACACCGAAGGGAATTCGGGCGTCTTCTCCGGAAGTATTTTGGGACGAGCACCAGTCCTAAAATTATCCCCGTCATTTGACTGAGGGTTCGTTCCAACCACCGATACATACTCCGGGGAAATGAACGGGGGAGAGCTTTGAGACTGGACTGAGTAGTAAGGCCTTGTAAACCCTGGTTCAACTTCATTATTTAAGGCAGTTCCCGTCCGTGGGATTTCTACTTCCTCAAACTGAGAAATAAAACTATCTTCCGAATCTAGTTCTGGCATTGCTTGGATTTTCGGAAATAATCTATCCTTAATTAGGGACCTAAGAGTCTCTGCACTATGGTATCTATTATAAGGTATATCTAACTGTCTAGCTATTTGCCAACACGTCTGTAATTTTAAGGTGTCAAGAGTAGCCTCTGTTAATTCATCTAATAATGACTTAATTTCTGGATCCATTTTCTTAATTCTCGCAAGGGAGCTTAATTTTAATGCAAAACAAATATGTACTTCAGGGTAAGTGGCTCCCGGACAGACAACCCATTTGTTACGACTTAATCTTCACCGTAACAATAGGGGCACAAATAACTCCATTTTTTTTTGTTAGCTTTATTTTATTACCAATCATTTAGCTTCATTGGTATTTGGTTAGTGAATTAAAATAACCACAAGCAATTATAAATGAAACACTATACAGCAAGAAACCCAATCTTAAGTTCAAATTCTCATTAACAGAGTATGATAAAATAATTTCAATTAATAATCTACTCTTTTAGAAAGGTCTAGGGTAACGAAATAGTTATCTTTTATAAGTGACATGAATTACCAGACTAATGGCAAAGGCAAGACTTTGTATAAAGTTTTAGTTTAAGCTAGGAGCTTTGGGTTGAAGACCCGTACCGAGTCAGAGCTAGGAGCTGACTGACTCACTCAACTACTTCATAGTATGACTTCAGCTCGGCCAGAAGGCGACGCGTGGCGTCAATTCTAGAACCACCAATTGGTCACTACAGTAGTGGTTACACATTCGTAATACCTAACCTAATAATAATATAATATAATATAATATTATAGTTACAATAATCATGGGGAAAGATATAATATAATACAATATAATACAAAGAGAGTACTTTTGATGATTCATACTGTACCCGATAATAATATATAGTCGAACCTGCTTTATCTAGCTAGTAATAAAGTGGTTCGCGATATATTATTACAGAACTTATTTTAACCAGGCCTTTTATTTTTGTATATAATGGAGTGAATTAGGGGCGCGTAACAACAACAATGAAGCTCTGTCATACACTCACTGGCAACAATGAAGCTCTGTCATACACTACCTGGCAGCAATGAAGCTCTGTCATTCATTCCCTGGCAGCAATGAAGATCTGTCTTACACTCTCTGGCAGTAATGAAGCTCTGTCTAATACTACCTGGCAACTATGAAACTCTGTCATTCACTTCCTGAAAGCTGTAAAGCTGTGTCATACACCCCATGGCAACAGTGAAGCTCTGTATCTCCCTGGCAACAAAGAAGCTCTGTCATACACTCTCTGGCATCAATGAAGCTTTGTCATACACTCCCTGGCAGCAGTGAATATCTGTCGTACCTTTTATATACCTTTGAATAATTTCGAGAGTATATCTACTCTCTGAGCCCGGCCAAGGGCCAGGCTCGTCTGGTGCTTGCCTGGTCAAGCAGGATGTTGCTGCTGGAGGCCCGGTGCCCCACATATCCATCACAGCCTGGTTGATCTGGCACCTGGTGAAGATACTTGTCTAGTTTCCTCTTGAAGGCTTCGACACTTGTTCCAGCAGTGTTTCTGATATCTTCTGGTAAGATGTTGAAAAGTCTGGGACCCCGGATGTAGATACAGTGTTCCCTTATTGTGCCCACCGCACCAATGCTCCTCACTGGGTTTATTTTATACTTCGAGTGGGCATGTTTTCCATTTCTTTCTCGAAATGTAAGGGATTTGTACTAATGCCAGTTTGCTGGTCTGTGCGACCTTCTTCTGGAGTGAAAAATATTTCTTCATTTTCTACCTTGCTGTCATTTAGTGGGTTGCTGAACACCGACTCATACTATTCGTTTAGGATTTCATTCATTTCCTGTTCGTCGTCAGTATACGAGTCTCCTCTCAGTAGTGGTCCAATTCTACAGGTAGTTCTTAGCTTGGATTTCGCGTAGGAATAGAAATATTTTGGGTTTCTTGCAATATCCTGTATGACCTTTTGTTCCCTTTGTACTTCTTCTGTGAGGTATGACATCCTAAGTTTTTGCTCTAATTCAGTGATCTCTCTGCTAAGTCTATCTTTCCTCTGTTGTAGCATATTTGTGTTTTTAAGCAGTTCAGTAACCCGTTTTCTTCTTCTGTACCATCTCCTACGCTCTCTCTCTATATCTTATCTTCCTCTGGGTTTCCTCTATGGTACATGTTTCATACATACTTTGTATGCTTCTGTATTCAGCTTCTCTAGGCACTGGTGGGGATTTAGGGTGCTCTTGTCTGATTCCCAGGGTATGTCTAATAGCTCTTGGTTTATTTTTCCCAGTTAATTCTATGATTGTTAAAATTAAACTTACTGAGCATTCCGTCTCTGACTTTAGCGATGCAGTTTCCTACCCCTGAGTTAATACTAGTTTGAACCTCTATGATGCTATGATCAGAGTAAATAGTTTTGGAAACTGTTATGTCTCTGATCAGATCCTTGTTGTTTGTGAATATCAAATCCAGGGTATTTCCATTTCTAGTTGGATCAATTACCTGTTGGTTTAAAGAGTACTTTTCACAAAACCTCATTATTTCCCTGGTATGGAGCAGTGAAGCTATGTCATACACTCCCTGGCCACAATGAAGTTCCGCCAAACACTTCAAGGCAACAATGAAGCTCTGCCATACACTCCCTGGCAACATTGAAACTCTCTCATGCACTCCTTGACAACAATGAAGCTCTGTCATACACTCACTGGCAACAAGGAAGCGCTGTCATACACTCACTGGAAACAATGAAGCTCTGTCATACACTCCATGGCTGGAATGAAGCTCTGTCTTGCCATCCCTGGCAACAATGAAACTGTCAAACCTTTTCTGCCAGCAGTGAAGTTCTGCAATACACTCCCTGGCAGCCATCAAGCTCTGTCATATACTCCCTCGCAACAATGAAATTCTGTCATACAACCACTGGCGGCAATGAAGCTCTGTCTTGCGCTCCCTGGCAGCAATGAAACTCTCCCATAAACTACCTGACAACTATGAAGCTCTGTCATACACTCCCTGGGAAAAATGAAGCTCCGTCATACATTCCCGGGGAACAATGAGACTGTTATACTCTTCCTCGCAACAATGGAGTTCTGTCATACACTCCCTGGCAGCAATGAAGCTCTGTCATGCACTCCCTGGCAGCAATGAAGCTCTGTTATGCACTACATGGAAACTATGAAGCTCTGTCGCATATTCCCTATCAACTGTGAAGCTCTGTCATACTCTGCATGGCAACAATGAAGCTATGTCATTCACTCCCAGGATGCAGTGAAGCTCTCTCATACACTCCCAGGAAGCAGTGAAGCTCTGTCATGCATTCCCTGGCAGGAGTGAAACTCTGTCATAAACTCCCTGGCAATATTGAAGCTTTGTCATATATTCCGTTGTAACAATGAACCTCTTTCATACAATCCCTCTAAACAATGAAGCTCTGTCTTACACTCCCTGGCAGCAGTAAAACTCTGTCATACACTCCCTGGCAGCAGTGAAGCTCTGTCATACACTCCCTGGTAGCAGGAAAATCTGTCATACACTCCGTGGCAGCAGTGAAGCTCTCATAAACTCCCTGGCAGCAATGAAGCTCGGTCATACACTCCATGGCAACAATGAACCTCTGTCGTACATTCCTTGGCAACATTGAAGCTCCGTCATACACTCCCTGGCAGCAGTGAAGTTCTGTCATACACTCAGGGCCAGACTCGTGGAACTCCGTGTTCATCAAGAACTGCAAGAAGCCCCTATCACGAGCTTTTACTGTCCTATGGAGAGGTAGCATGGACACAGGGGTCGTCCCACAGTTACTAAAAACAACAGACATAGCCCCACTCCACAAAGGGGACAGTAAAGCAATAGCAAAGTGCTACAGACCGATAGCACTAACATCTCATATCATAAAAATCTTTGAAAGGGTCCTAAGAAGCAAGATCGCCACCCATCCAGAAACCCATCAATTACACAACCAAGAGCAACATGGTCGCTCCTGTCTGTCTCAACTATTGGATCACTACGACAAGATTCTAGATGCACTAGAAGACAAAAATAATGCAGATGTAACATATACAGACTTTGCAAAAGCCTTCGACAAGTGAGACCATGGCATAATAGCGCAAAAACGCGTGCTAAAGGAATAGCAGGAAAAGTTGGTAGATGGATCTATAACTTCCTCACAAACAGAACACAAAGAGTAGTAAACAGAGTAAAGTCCGAGGCGGCTTCGGTGAAAAGCTGTGTTCCACAAGGCACAGTACTCGCTCCCATCTTGTTTCTCATCCTCATATCTGGCATAGACAAGGAAGTCAGCCACAGCACCGTGTCTTCCTTTGCAGATGACACCCGAATCTGCATGACAGTGTCTTCCATTGCAGACACTGCTAGGCTCCAGGCGGACATCAACCAAATCTTTCAGTGGGCTGCAGAAAACAATATGAAGTTCATCGATGAGAAATTTCAATTACTCAGATATGGTAAACACGAGGAAGTTAAAACTTCATCAGAGCACTAAACAAATTCCGGCCACAAAATAGAGTGAAAAACCAACGTCATAGACCTGGGAGTGATCATGTCGGAGGATCTCACCTTCAAGGACCATAGCATTGTATCAATCGCAGCTGCTAGAAAAATGACAGGATGGGTAATGAGAACCTTCAAAACTAGGGATGCCAAGCCCATGATGGCACTCTTCAGGTCACTTGTTCTATCTAGGCTTGAATATTGCTGCATACTAACAGCACCTTTCAAGGCAGGTGAAATTGATGACATAGAAAGAATGTAGAGAGAACATTCACGGCGCGCATAACGGAGATAAAACACCTCAATTACTGGGAGCGCTTGAAGTTCCTGAACCTGTATTCCCTGGAACGCAGATACATGATTATATACACCTGGAAAATCCTAGAGGGACTAGTACCGAACTTGCACACGAAAATCACTCACAACGAAAGCAAAACACTTGGCAGATGATGCAACATTTCCCCAATGAAAAGCAGGGGTGTCACTAGCACGTTAAGAGACAATACAGTAAGTGTCAGGGGCCTGAGACTGTTCAACTGCCTCCTAGCATACATAAGGTGGATTACCAATAGACCCCTTGCAGTCTTCAAGCTGGCACTGGACAAGCAAATAAAGTCGATACCTGACCAGCCGGGCTGTGGCTCGTACGTAGGATTGCGTGCAGCCAGCAGTAACTGCCTGGTTGATCTGGCTCTGATCCACCAGGAGGCCTGGTCACAGACCAGGCCGCGGGGACGTTGACCCCCGGAACTCTCTCCAGGTAAACTCCAGGTAAACTCTTTGGCAGTAGTGAAGCTCTGTCATACACTCCCTGGGAGCAGCTAATCTCTGTTATACACTCACTGGCAGCATTGAAGTTGTGTCATACAGTCCTTGGCAGCAGTGAAGGTCTGTCATACACTCCCTGGCAACAATGAAGCTCTGCGATACACTGCCTGACAGCAGTGAAGCTCTGTCATACACTCCCTGACAGCAAGGAAGCTCTGTCATACACTCCCCGGCAACATTGAAGCTTTGTCATGCATTCCGTTGTAACAATGAACCTCTGTCATACACTCCATCAAAACATTGAAGCTTTGTTATTCACTTCATGGCAGCAGTGAATCTTTGTCATACACTCCCTGGCAGCAGTGAAGCTCTGTCATACACTCCCTGGCAACAATAAAACTCTGTCATACACTCCCTTGCAGCAATGAAGCTCAGACATACACTCCCTGGCAGCAGAAATCTTCGTCATGCACTCCACGGCAGCAGTGAAACTCTGTCATAAACTACAATGAAGCTCTGCCATACACTCCCTGACGGCAGTCAACCTCTGTCATATACTCCATGGCAATAATGAAGCTCTGTTATACACTCCCTGGCAGCAATGAAGCTCTGTCATGCACTCCCGGGAGCAGTGAAGCTCTGTCATACACTCCCTGGCAGGAGTGATGTTCTGTCATAAACTCCTGGCAACATTCAAACTTTGTCATACATTCTGTTGTATCAACGAACCTCTGTCATGAACTTCCTCTCAACAATGAATCTCTGTCATACACTCCCTGGCAGCAGTGAAGCTCTCAGAAACTCCCTGGCAGCAATGAAGCTCGGTCACATACTTCCTGGAAACAATGAACCTCTGTCGTACACTCCTTGGCAACACTGAAGCTCTGTCATACACTCCCTGGCAGCAGTGAAGCTCTGTCATACACTCCCTGGCAGCAGCTAATCTCTGTTATACACTCACTGGCAGCAGTGAAGTTGTGTCACACAGTCCTTGGCAGCAGTGAAGGTCTGTCATACACTCCCTGGCAAGAGAAAGCTTCGTCATACACTCCCTGGCAGCAGTGAAGCTCTGTCATACACACCCTGGCAGCAGCTAATCTATGTTATACACTCCCTGGCAGCAGTGAAGTTGTGTCACACAGTCTTTGGCAGCAGTGAAGCTCTGCCATACACTACCTGACAGCAGTGAAGCTCTGTCATACACTCCCTGGCAACAATGAAGCTCTGTCATATGCTCCCTGGCAAGACTGAAGCACTGTCATTAAACTCTCTGGCAACATTGAAGGTTTGTCATACATTCCGTTGTAAAAATGAACCTCTGTCATACACTTCATCAAAACATTGAAGCTCTCTTATACACTCCATGGCAGCAGTGAAACTTTGTCATGCACTCCCTGGCAGCAGTGAAGCTCTGTCATACACTCCCTGGCAACAATGAAGCTCTCCCATACTCTCCCTGACGGCAGCCAACCTCTGTCATACACTAAATGGCAACAATGAAGCTCTGTTATACACTCCCAGGCTGAAGTGAAGCTCTGTCATACACTCACTGGCAGCAGTGAAGCTCTGTCATGCACACCCTGGGAGCAGGGAAGCTCTGTCATACACTCCCTAGCATGAGTGAAGCTCTGTCATAAACTCCCGGAAAACATTCAAGCTTTGTTATTCATTCCGTTGTAACAATGAACCTCTGTCATGCACTCCCTCTCAACAATGAATCTCTGTCATGCACTCCTGGGAGCAGTGAAGCTCTGTCATTCACTCCCTGGCAGGAGTGATGCTCTGTCATAAACTCCACGGCAACATTCAAACTTTGTCATACATTCTGTTGTAACAATGAAACTCTGTCATGAACTCCCTCTCTACAATGAATCTCTCATACACTCCCTGGCTACAATAAAGCTCTCTCAAACACTTCGAGGAAACAATGAAGCTCTTCCATACACTCCCAGGCAACATTGAAACTCTGTCGTACACTCCTTTGCAGCAATGAAGCTCCGATATGCACTCCCTGGCAAAAATAAAGCTCTGTCATACACTACTTGGCTGGAAAGAAGCTCTGTCTTGCCATTCCTGGCAACAATGGAACACTGTCAAACTCTCTATGCCAACAGTGAACCTTTGCCATACACTCGCTGGCAGCCATCAAGCTCTGTCATACACTCCCTCGCAACAATAAATCTCTGCCATACAGCCATTGGCGGCTATGAAGCTCTGTTTTGCGCTCCCTGGCAGTAATGAATCTGTCTCATACAATATCAGACAACTATGAAGCTCTGTCATACATTCCCAGGACAATGAGAATCTGATATACTCTTCCTCGCAACAATGGAGCTCTCTCATACACTCCCTGGCAGCAATGAAGATATGTCATACACTCCCTGGCAGCAATGAAGCTCTGTTATGCACTACACGGCAACTATGAAGCTCTGTCGCACATTCCCTATCAACTATAAAGCTCTGTCATACACTCAATGGCAATAATAAACTCTGTCGTTCAATCCATGGCAACAATGAAGCTCTGTCATACTCTCCCTGGCGGCAATGAAGCTCTGTCATACACTCCATGGCAACAATGAAGCTAGGTCATACACTCCAAGGATGCAGTGAAGCTCTTTCATACACTCCCTGGCAGCAGAGAAGCTCTGTCATGCACTCCCTGACAGGAGTGAAGCACTGTCATAAACTCCCTGGCAACATTGAAGCTTTCTCATGCATTCTTTTGTAACAATGAGCCTCTTTCATACAATCCCTCTCAACAATGAAGCTCTGTCTTGCACTCCCTGGCAGCAGTAAAGCTCTGTCATACACTCCCTGGCAGCAGTGAAGCTCTGTCATACACTCCCTGGTAGCAGGGAACTCTGTCATATACTCCTTGGCAGCAGTGAATCTCTCATGAACTCCCTGGCAGCAATGAAGCTCGGTCATACACTCCTTGGCAACAATGAACCTCTGTCGTACACTCCTTGGCAACACTTAAGCTCTCTCATACACTCTCTGGCATTAGTGAAGCTCCGTCATACACTACCTGGCAGCAGCTAATCTCTGTTATTCACACCCTGTCAGCAGTAAAGCTCTGTCATACACTCCCTGGCAGCATGGAAGCTTTCTCATACATTCCCTGGCAGCAGTGAAACTCTCTCATGAATTCCCTGGCAACAATGAAGCTCTGTCATTCACTCCCTGGCAACAATGAACCCCTGTCATACACTCCCTGTAGGCAGTGAAATTCTCTCATACACTCCCTGGCAACAATGAAGTTCTTTCATACACTCCCTGGCAACAAAGAAGGTCTGTCATACACACCCTTGCATCAGCGAAGATCTCTCATACACTCCATGCAACAATGAAGCTATGTCATTCACTCCCTGGCAGCAGTGAAGTTCTTTCATACACTCCCTGGCAACAATAAATCGCTGTCATACACTCCCTGGCGACAATGAAACACTGTCACACACTCCATGGCAACAACGAAGCTCTGTAATTCCCTCCCTGGCAGTAGAGAAGCTCTGTCATTCACTATCTGGCAGCAGCTATGCTCTGTTATATACTCCCTGGCAGCAGTAAAGCTCTGTCATACACTCCCTGGCAGCAATGAAGCTATGTCACAAACTTCCTGGCAGCAGCGAAGCTCCCTCAAAAACTTCCTGGCAAAAATGAAGCCCTGTCATACACTCCCTGACAAAGATGAAGCATTGTTGTACACTACCTGACAGCAGTAAAGCTCTGTCATAAACTCCCTGCCAAAAATGAACCTCTGTCGTACACTCCTTGGCAACACTTAAGCTCTCTCATACACTCTCTGGCATTAGTGAAGCTCCGTCATACACTCCCTGGCAGCACCTAATCTCTGTTATTCACACCCTGGCAGCAGTTAAGTTGTGTCATACAGAGCTTGGCAGCAGTGAAGGTTTGTCATACACTCCCTGGCAGCAGTGAAGCTCAGACATACACTCCCTGGCAGCAGAAAGCTTCGTAATGCACTCCTTGGCAAGAGTAAAGCTCTGTCATACATCCCTGGCAGCAATGAAGGTCTGTCATATACTCCCAGGCTGCATGGAAGCTCTGTTATTCACTCCCTGGCAGCAATGAAGCTCTGTCATACACTCCCTGGCAGCAAGGTAGCTCTGTCATACACTCCCTGGCAGGACTGAAGCACTGTCATTAAACTCCCTGGCAACATTGAAGCTTCGTCATACATTCCGTTGTAACAATTAACCTCTGTCATGCACTCCATCAAAACATTGAAGCTCTCTTAAACACTCCATGGCAGCAGTGAATCTTTGTCATACACTCCCTGGCAGCAGTGAAGTTCTGCAATACATTCCCTGGCAACAATAAAACTCTGCCATACACTCTTTTGAGCAGTGAAGCTCAGACATGCACTCCCTGGCATCAGAAAGCTTCGTCATGCACTGCCTGACAGCAGTCAAACTGTCATACACTCCATGGCAACAATGAAGCTCTGTCATACACCCCCTGTCAGCAGTGAAGATCTGTCAAACGCTCCCTCTTATCAACTAAGCTCTCTCGTACCCTCCCTGGCAACATTGAAGGTCTGTCATACACTCCCTTGCAACAATGACGCTCTGTCTTACATTGTCTGGCAGCAGTGAAGATTTGTTAGACGCTCCCTGCAAAAATGAAGCTCATTCATACGCTCCGTTGTAGCAGTGAAGTTCTTTCACACGCTCAACGGCAGGAGCGAAGCTCTGTCATACGCTCCCTGGCAGCAGTGAAGTTGCCATACACTCCCTGGCAGCAGGGAAGTTTTGTCATGCTTTACATAGCAGCAGTGAAACTCTTTCATACATTCCATTGCGTTAATGAATCTCTGTCAAAAAATTCCAGGCAGCAATGAAGCTCTGTCATACACTTTCTAGCAACAATGAAGCTCTCTTATACTCCCCCTGGCAACAATAAAGCTCTGTCAAACACTCCGTGGCAACAATGAAGCTCTGTCATATACTCCCTGGCAAGAGTGAAACTCTGCCACACACTCCCTGACAACAATGAAGCTCTGTCATACATTCCATGGTAACAATGAAGCTCTATCATACACTCTCTGGCATTAATGAAGCTCTGCCATTAACCCCATGGCAGCAGTGAAGGTCTGTCATACACTTCCTGGCAGCAATGAAAGTCTGTCATACACTCCCTGGCAGCAATGAACCTCTGGCATACACTCGCTTGCAGCAGTGAAGCTCTGTCATACACTACCTGACAACTTTGGAGATCTGTCATACACTACCTGGAAACAATGAAGCTCTGTCATACACTCCCTTGCAATAATGAAGCTATGTCATTAAATCAATGGCAGCATTGAAGGCCTGTCAAACACTTCCTGGGAGCAGTAAAGCTCTGTCATACACTCCCTGCCAGTAGTGAAGCACTGTCACACACTCCCTCTCAGCAGCTAAGCTCTGTTATACACTCCCTGGCAGCAGTGAAGCTGTCATACACTCCCTGCCAGTAGTGAAGCACTGTCACACACTCCCTCTCAGCAGCTAAGCTCTGTTATACACTCCCTGGCAGCAGTGAAGCTGTCATACACTCCCTGCCAGTAGTGAAGCACTGTCACACACTCCCTCTCAGCAGCTAAGCTCTGTTATACACTCCCTGGCAGCAGTGAAGCTGTCATACACTCCCTGGCAGCAATGAAGCTGTGTCATACATTCCCTCGCAGCAGTGATGGACTGTCATACACTCATTGGCAGCAGTGAAGCTTTGTCATACAGTCCCTGGCAGGAGGTAAACTCTGCAATATAGTCCCTGACAGCAGAGGAGCTCAGACATACACTCCCTGGCAACAGTGAAGCTCTGTTATATACTCCTTGGCAGCAGTGACGCTCTGTCATGCAATCCCTGGCAGCAGTGATCTCTGTAATACACTCTCTTGCAACAATAAAGCTCTGTCATACGCTCACTGGCAGCAGTAAAGCTCTCTAATACACTCCCCGGCAACAATGAAGCTCTGTCGTACACTCCCTGGCAGCAGTGAATTTCTTTCATACACTCCCTGGCAACAATGAATCTCTGTCTAACACTCCCTGGCAGCAGTGAATTTCTTTCATACACTCCCTGGCAACAATGAAGGTCTGTCATACACACCCTTGCATCAGCGAAGATCTCTCATACACTCCATGCAACAATGAAGCTATGTCATTCACTCCCTGGCAGCAGTGAAGTTCTTTCATACACTCCCTGGCAACAATAAATCGCTGTCATACACTCCCTGGCGACAATGAAACACTGTCACACACTCCATGGCAACAACGAAGCTCTGTAATTCCCTCCCTGGCAGTAGAGAAGCTATGTCATTCACTATCTGGCAGCAGCTATGCTCTGTTATATACTCCCTGGCAGCAGTAAAGCACTGTCATACACTCCCTGGCAGCAATGAAGCTATGTCACAAACTTCCTGGCAGCAGCGAAGCTCCCTCATAAACTTCCTGGCAAAAATGAAGCCCTGTCATACACTCCCTGACAAAGATGAAGCATTGTTGTACACTACCTGACAGCAGTAAAGCTCTGTCATAAACTCCCTGCCAAAAATGAACCTCTGTTGTACACTCCTTGGCAACACTTAAACTCTCTCATACACTCTCTGGCATTAGTGAAGCTCCGTCATACACTCCCTGGCAGCAGCTAATCTCTGTTATTTACACCCTGGCAGCAGTTAAGTTGTGTCATACAGAGCTTGGCAGCAGTGAAGGTTTGTCATACACTCCCTGGCAGCAGCTAATCTCTGTTATTTACACCCTGGCAGCAGTTAAGTTGTGTCATACAGAGCTTGGCAGCAGTGAAGGTTTGTCATACACTCCCTGGCAGCAGTGAAGCTCAGACATACACTCCCTGGCAGCAGAAAGCTTCGTAATGCACTCCTTGGCAAGAGTAAAGCTCTGTCATACATCCCTGGCAGCAATGAAGGTCTGTCATATACTCCCAGGCTGCATGGAAGCTCTGTTAATCACTCCCTGGCAGCAATGAAGCTCTGTCATACACTCCCTGGCAGCAAGGTAGCTCTGTCATACACTCCCTGGCAGGACTGAAGCACTGTCATTAAACTCCCTGGCAACATTGAAGCTTCGTCATACATTCCGTTGTAACAATGAACCTCTGTCATGCACTCCATCAAAACATTGAAGCTCTCTTAAACACTCCATGGCAGCAGTGAATCTTTGTCATGCACTCCCTGGCAGCAGTGAAGTTCTGCAATACATTCCCTGGCAACAATAAAACTCTGCCATACACTCTTTTGAGCAGTGAAGCTCAGACATGCACTCCCTGGCATCAGAAAGCTTCGTCATGCACTGCCTGACAGCAGTCAAGCTCTGTCATACACTCCATGGCAACAATGAAGCTCTGTCATACACCCCCTGTCAGCAGTGAAGATCTGTCAAACGCTCCCTCTTATAAACTAAGCTCTCTCGTACCCTCCCTGGCAACATTGAAGGTCTGTCATACACTCCCTTGCAACAATGACGCTCTGTCTTACATTGTCTGGCAGCAGTGAAGCTTTGTCATACAGTCCCTGGCAGGAGGTAAACTCTGCAATATAGTCCCTGACAGCAGAGAAGCTCAGACATACACTCCCTGGCAACAGTGAAGCTCTGTTATACACTCCTTGGCAGCAGTGACGCTCTATCATGCAATCCCTGGCAGCAGTGAACTCTGTAATACACCCCCTTGCAGCAATAAAGCTCTGTTATACTCTCACTGGCAGCAGTAAAGCTCTCTAGTACACTCCCTGGCAGCAGTGAAGCTCTTTCATACGCTCCCTGGCAGCAGTGAAGCTCTGTTATACACTCCTTGACAACAACAATGCTGTCACACACTCACTGGCAGCAGTGAAACTCTGTCATATACTCCCTGTCAGCAGTAAAGCTCTGTCATACACTCCCTGGCAGCATGGAAGCTTTCTCATACACTCCCTGGCAGCAGTGAAACTCTCTCATGAATTCCCTGGCAACAATGAAGCTCTGTCATTCACTCCCTTTCAACAATGAACCCCTGTCATACACTCCCTGTAAGCAGTGAAATTCTCTCATACACTCCCTGGCAACAATGAAGTTCTTTCATACACTCCCTGGCAACAATGAAGCTCTGTCTAACACTCCCTGGCAGCAGTGAATTTCTTTCGTACACTCCCTGGCAACAATGAAGGTCTGTCATACACACCCTTGCATCAGCGAAGATCTCTCATACACTCCATGCAACAATGAAGCCATGTCATACACTCCCTGGCAGCAGTGAGGTTCTTTCATACACTCCCTGGCAACAATAAATCGCTGTCATACACTCCCTGGCAACAATGAAACACTGTCACACACTCCATGGCAACAACGAAGCTCTGTAATTCCCTCCCTGGCAGTAGAGAAGCTCTGTCATTCACTATCTGGCAGCAGCTATGCTCTGTTATATACTCCCTGGCAGCAGTAAAGCTCTGTCATACACTCCCTGGCAGCAATGAAGCTATGTCACAAACTCCCTGGCAGCAGCGAAGCTCCCTCATAAACTTCCTGGCAGCAGCGAAGCTCCCTCATAAACTTCCTGGCAAAAATGAAGCCCTGTCATACACTCACTGACAAAGATGAAGCATTGTTGTACACTACCTGACAGCAGTAAAGCTCTGTCATAAACTCCCTGCCAAAAATGAATCTCTGTCAAACACTCCATGGCATCAATTAAGCAGTGAAGCTCTCTCATACCCTTCCTGGTAGCAGTGAAGCTCTGTTATGCACTTCCTGGCATCAGTGAAGCTCTGTCATACACTCTCTGGCAGTAGAGAAGCTCTGTCATACTCTCCCTGACGGCACCTAAGCTCTGTTATACATTCCCTGGCATTAGAGAAGCTCTGTCATACACCACCTGGCAGCATTGAAGATCTGTCAATCGCTCCCTCTTATCAGTGAAGCTCTTCCATACTCTCCCTAGCAACATTGAAGGAATATCATACACTCCCTTGCAACAATGAAGCTCTGTCATACACACCCTGGCAGCAGTGAAGATCTGTCATACACTCCCTGACAACTTTGGAGATCTGTTATACACTCCCTGGAAACAATGAAGCTCTGTCAAACACTCCCTGTCAATAATGAAGCTCTGTCATTAAATCAATGGCAGCATTGAAGGCCTGTCATACACATTATGGCAGCAATAAAGCTCTGTCATACACTCCCTACCAGTAGTGAAGCACTGACACACACACCCTGGCAGCAGCTGAGCTCTGTTATACACTCTCTGGCAGCATTGAAGCTGTCATACACTCCCTGGCAGCAGTGAAGCTCTGTCATACAGTCCCTGGCAAGAGGCAAGCTCTGCAATATAGTCCCTGTCAGCAGTGAAGCTGAGACCTACACTTCATGGCAGCAGTGAAGCTCTGTTATACACTCCTTGGCAGCAGTGAAGCTCTGTCACGCAATCACTGGCAGCAATGAACTCTGTCATACACTCCCTTGCAGTAATAAAGCTCTGTCATACCTTCCCTGGCAGCATAAAGCTATGTCATACACTCCCTGGCAGCAATGAAGCTCTGTCAAACACTCCCTGGCAGCAGTGAAGGTCTCTTATACACTCCTTGGCAGCAGTGAAGCTCTGTCATGCAATCCCTGGCAGCAATGAACTCTATCATACACTCCCTTGCAGTAATAAAGCTCTGTCATACCTTCCCTGGCAGCGTAAAGCTATGTCATACACTCCCTGGCAGCAATGAAGCTCTGTCAAACACTCCCTGGCAGCAGTGAAGGACTGTTATACACTCCCTAGCAACAACGATGCTCGGTCATACGCTCCCTGGCAATAATGAAGCTCTGTCGCACACTCCCTGGCAGCAGTAGAGCTCTGTCATACACTCACTGGCAGCAGTGAAGCTCTGTCATATACTTCCTGTCAGCAGTAAAGCTCTGTCATACACTCCCTGGCAGCATCGAAACTTTCTCATACACTCCCTGGCAGCAGTGAAGCTCTATCATGAACTCCCTGGCAAAAATGAAGCTCTGTCATTCACTCCCTGGAAACAATGAACCCCTGTCATACACTCCCTGTATGCAGTGAAATTCTCTCATACACTGCCTGGCAACAATGAAAGTTTTTCATACACTCCCTGGCAACAATGAAGCTCTGTCATACACTCCCTGGCAGCAGTGAATTTCTTTCATACACTCTCTGGCAACAATGAAGCTCTGTAATACACACCCTGGCATCAGCTGTAGTGAAAGTCTGTCATTCACTGTCTTGCAGCAGCTAAGCTCTGTTATACACTCCCTGGCAGCAGTAAAGCTCTGTCATACACTCCCTGGCAGCAAAGAAGCTATGTCACAAACTTTCTGGCAGCAGTGAAGCTCTCTCATAAACTCCCTGGCAAAAATGAAGCTCTGTCATACACTCCATTGCATCAATTATGCTCTGTCATACACTCTATTGCAGCTTTGAAGCTCTACATACCCTTCCTGGTAGCAGTGAAGCTCTGTTATGCACTCCTTGGCATCAGTGAAGCTCTGTCATACACTCCATGGCAGCAGTGAAGCTCTGTCATACACTCCCCGGCAGCAGTGAAGCGCTGTCATACACTCTCTGACAACAACGAAACTGTCATTCACTTAACGGTGGCAGCTAAGTTCTGTTATACATTCCCTGGCTGTTATAAACTCCTTGGCAGCAGTGAAGCTCTGTCATGCAATCCCTGGCAGCAATGAACTCTGTCATACACTCCCTTGCAGTAATAAAGCTCTGTCATACCTTCCCTGGCAGCGTAAAGCTATGTCATACACTCCCTGGCAGCAATGAAGCTCTGTCAAACACTCCCTGGCAGCAGTGAAGGTCTGTTATACACTCCCTAGCAACAACGATGCTCTGTCATACGCTCCCTGGCAATGACGAAGCTCTGTCACAAACTCCCTGGCAGCAGTAGAGCTCTGTCATGCACTCACTGGCAGCAGTGAAGCTCTGTCATATACTCCCTGTCAGCAGTAAACTAATTCAGTCACTTGCAAAAATGAAGGTCTGTCATACACTCCCTGGTAGCAGTGAAGCTCTGTCATACACTCCCTTGCAGCAATGAAGCTGTCATACACTCCCTGGCAGCAGTGAAGCTCTTTGATACACCCCATTGCGTCAATGAATCTCTGTCAAACACTCCCTATCAGCAATGAAGCTCTGTCATACACTCTGTGGCAACAATGAAGCTCTGTGATACTCCCCCTGGTAACAATGAAGCTCTGTCAAACACTCTCTCGCAACAATGAAGCTACGCTATACAATCCCTGGCAGCAATGAAGCTCTGTCATACGCTCCCTGGCAACAATGAAGCTTTGTCATACACACATTGCCAACAATAAAACTATGTCATTAATTCCCTGGCTGCAGCGATGCTTTCTCATACATTCCTAAGGCATCAGTTAAACTCTGTCATACACTCCCTGACAGCAGTGAAGCTCAGTCATACACTCCCTGGCAACAATAATGCACTGTCATACACTCCTTTGCAACAATGATACTCTGTCACACTCCCTGGCAGCACTGAAGCTCTTTAACACACTCCCTCGCAGCACTGAAGCTCTGTCATACAGTCCCTGGTAGCAGGGAAGATCTGGCATATACTCCCTGTCAGCAGTGAAGATCTGTCAAACGCTCCCTCTTATCAATGAAGCTCTATCGTACCCTCCCTGGCAACATTGAAGGTCTGTCATACACCCCCTTGCAGCAATAAAGCTCTGTCATACGCTCACTGGCAGCAGTAAAGCTCTCTAATACACTCCCTGGCAGCAGTGAAGCTCTTTCATACGCTCTCTGGCAGCAGTGAAGCTCTGTTATACACTCTCTGACAACAACAATGCTGTCACACACTCACTGGCAGCAGTGAAACTCTGTCATATACTCCCTGTCAGCAGTAAAGCTCTGTCATACACTCCCTGGCAGCATGGAAGCTTTCTCATACACTCCCTGGCAGCAGTGAAACTCTCTCATGAATTCCCTGGCAACAATGAAGCTCTGTCATTCACTCCCTTTCAACAATGAACCCCTGTCATACACTCCCTGTAGGCAGTGAAATTCTCTCATACACTCCCTGGCAACAATGAAGTTCTTTCATACACTCCCTGGCAACAATGAAGTTCTTTCATACACTCCCTGGCAACAATGAAGCTCTGTCTAACACTCCCTGGCAGCAGTGAATTTCTTTCATACACTCCCTGGCAACAATGAAGGTCTGTCATACACACCCTTGCATCAGCGAAGATCTCTCATACACTCCATGCAACAATGAAGCTATGTCATACACTCCCTGGCAACAGTGAAGTTCTTTCATACACTCCCTGGCAACAATAAATCGCTGTCATACACTCCCTGGCAACAATGAAACACTGTCACACACTCCATGGCAACAGCGAAGCTCTGTAATTCCCTCCCTGGCAGTAGAGAAGCTCTGTCATTCACTATCTGGCAGCAGCTATGCTCTGTTATATACTCCCTGGCAGCAGTAAAGCTCTGTCATACACTCCCTGGCAGCAATGAAGCTATGACACAAACTTCCTGGCAGCAGCGAAGCTCTCTCATAAACTTCCTGGCAAAAATGAAGCCCTGTCATACACTCCCTGACAAAGATGAAGCATTGTTGTACACTACCTGACAGCAGTAAAGCTCTGTCATAAACTCCCTGCCAAAAATGAATCTCTGTCAAACACTCCATGGCATCAATTAAGCTCTGTCATACTCTCCATGGCAGCAGTGAAGCTCTATCATACCCTTTTTGGTAGCAGTGAAGCTCTGTTATGCACTTCCTGGCATCAGTGAAGCTCTGTCATACACTCTCTGGCAGTAGAGAAGCTCTGTCATACTCTCCCTGACGGCACCTAAGCTCTGTTATACATTCCCTGGCATTAGAGAAGCTCTGTCATACACCACCTGGCAGCATTGAAGATCTGTCAATCGCTCCCTCTTATCAGTGAAGCTCTTCCATACTCTCCCTAGCAACATTGAATGACTATCATATTCTCCCTTGCAACAATGAAGCTCTGTCATACACACCCTGGCAGCAGTGAAGATCTGTCATACACTCCCTGACAACTGTGGAGATCTGTTATACACTCCCTGGAAACAATGAAGCTCTGTCATACACTCCCTGTCAATAATGAAGCTCTGTCATTAAATCAATGGCAGCATTGAAGGCCTGTCATACACATTCTGGCAGCAATAAAGCTCTGTCATACACTCCCTACCAGTAGTGAAGCACTGACACACACACCCTGGCAGCAGCTGAGCTCTGTTATACGCTCTCTGGCAGCATTGAAGCTGTCATACACTCCCTGGCAGCAATGAAGCTGTGTCATTCATTCTCTCACAGCAGTGAAGGTCCGTCATACACTCACTGGCAGCAGTGAAGCTCTGTCATACAGTCCCTGGCAGGAGGCAAGCTCTGCAATATAGTCCCTGTCAGCAGTGAAGCTCTGTCAAACACTCCCTGGCAGAAATGAAGCTCTGTTATACACTCCTTGGCAGCAGTGAACCTCTGTCATGCAATCCCTAGCAGCAATGAAATCTGTCATACACTCCCTTGCAGTAATAAAGCTCTGTCATACCTACCCTGGCAGCGTAAAGCTCTGTCATACACTCACTGGCAGCAGTGAAGCTCTGTCATATACTTCCTGTCATCAGTAAAGCTCTGTCATACACTCTCTGGCAGCATCGAAACTTTCTCATACACTCCCTGGCAGCAGTGAAGCTCTATCATGAACTCCCTGGCGAGAATGAAGCTCTGTCATTCACTCCCTGGAAACAATGAACCCCTGTCATACACTCCCTGTATGCAGTGAAATTCTCTCATACACTCCCTGGCATCAATGAAAGTTTTTCATACACTCCCTGGCAACAATGAAGCTCTGTAATACACACCTTGGCATCAGCTGTAGTGAAAGTCTGTCATTCACTCTCTTTCAGCAGCTAAGCTCTGTTATACACTCCCTGGCAGCAGTAAAGCTCTGTCACACACTCCCTGGCAGCAAAGAAGCTATGTCACAAACTTCCTGGCAGAAGTGAAGCTCTCTCATAAACTCCCTGGCAAAAATGAAGCTCTGTCATACACTCCATTGCATCAATTATGCTCTGTCATACACTCGATAGCAGCTTTGAAGCTCTACATACCCTTCCTGGTAGCAGTGAAGCTCTGTTATGCACTCCTTGGCATCAGTGAAGCTCTGTCATACACTCCATGGCAGCAGCGAAGCTCTCTCATACACTCCATGGCAGCAGCGAAGCTCTGTCATACACTCTCAGGCTGCAGTGAAGCTCTGTCATACACTCCCTGGCAGCAATGAACTCTGTCATACACTCCCTTGCAGTAATAAAGCTCTGTCATACCTTCCCTGGCAGCGTAAAGCTATGTCATAAACTCCCTGGCAGCAATGAAGCTCTGTCATACGCTCCCTGGCAACAATGAAGCTTTGTCATACACACATTCCCAACAATAAAACTATGTCATTAATTCCCTGGCTGCAGCGATGCTTTCTCATACATTCCTAAGGCATCAGTTAAACTCTGTCATACACTCCCTGACAGCAGTGAAGCTCAGTCATACACTCCCTGGCAACAATAATGCACTGTCATACACTCCTTTGCAACAATGATACTCTGTCACACTCCCTGGCAGCACTGAAGCTCTTTAACACACTCCCTCGCAGCACTGAAGCTCTGTCATACAGTCCCTGGTAGCAGGGAAGATCTGGCATATACTCCCTGTCAGCAGTGAAGATCTGTCAAACGCTCCCTCTTATCAATGAAGCTCTATCGTACCCTCCCTGGCAACATTGAAGGTCTGTCATACACCCCCTTGCAGCAATAAAGCTCTGTCATACGCTCACTGGCAGCAGTAAAGCTCTCTAATACACTCCCTGGCAGCAGTGAAGCTCTTTCATACGCTCTCTGGCAGCAGTGAAGCTCTGTTATACACTCTCTGACAACAACAATGCTGTCACACACTCACTGGCAGCAGTGAAACTCTGTCATATACTCCCTGTCAGCAGTAAAGCTCTGTCATACACTCCCTGGCAGCATGGAAGCTTTCTCATACACTCACTGGCAGCAGTGAAACTCTCTCATGAATTCTCTGGCAACAATGAAGCTCTGTCATTCACTCCCTTTGAACAATGAACCCCTGTCATACACTCCCTGTAGGCAGTGAAATTCTCTCATACACTCCCTGGCAACAATGAAGTTCTTTCATACACTCCCTTGCAACAATGAAGTTCTTTCATACACTCCCTGGCAACAATGAAGCTCTGTCTAACACTCCCTGGCAGCAGTGAATTTCTTTCATACACTCCCTGGCAACAATGAAGGTCTGTCATACACACCCTGGCATCAGCGAAGATCTCTCATACACTCCCTGGCAACAATAAATCGCTGTCATACACTCCCTGGCAGCAATGAAGCTATGTCATACACTCCCTGTAAATCGCTGTCATACACTCCCTGGCAACAATGAAACACTGTCACACACTCCATGGCAACAACGAAGCTCTGTAATTCCCTCCCTGGCAGTAGAGAAGCTCTGTCATTCACTATCTGGCAGCAGCTATGCTCTGTTATATACTCCCTGGCAGCAGTAAAGCTCTGTCATACACTCCCTGGCAGCAATGAAGCTATGTCACAAACTCCCTGGCAGCAGCGAAGCTCCCTCATAAGATAAGATAAGATAAGATTTCGTTCGGATTTTTAACCCCGGAGGGTTAGCCACCCAGGATAACCCAAGAAAGTCAGTGCGTCATCGAGGACTGTCTAACTTATTTCCATTGTTGTCCTTAATCTTGTCCCCCAGGATGCCACCCACACCAGTCGACTAACACCCAGGTACCTATTTGCTGCTAGGTGAACAGGACAACAGGTGTAAGGAAACGTGTCGAAATGTTTCCACCCGCCGGGAATCGAACCCGGGCTCTCCGTGTGTGAAGCGGGAGCTTTAGCCACCAGGCCACCGGGCCACCTAAACTTCCTGGCAGCAGCGAAGCTCTCTCATAAACTTCCTGGCAAAAATGAAGCCCTGTCATACACTCCCTGACAAAGATGAAGCATTGTTGTACACTACCTGACAGCAGTAAAGCTCTGTCATAAACTCCCTGCCAAAAATGAATCTCTGTCAAACACTCCATGGCATCAATTAAGCTCTGTCATACTCTCCATGGCAGCAGTGAAGCTCTATCATACCCTTCCTGGTAGCAGTGAAGCTCTGTTATGCACTTCCTGGCATCAGTGAAGCTCTGTCATACACTCTCTGGCAGTAGAGAAGCTCTGTCATACTCTCCCTGACGGCACCTAAGCTCTGTTATACATTCCCTGGAATTAGAGAAGCTCTGTCATACACCACCTGGCAGCATTGAAGATCTGTCAATCGCTCCCTCTTATCAGTGAAGCTCTTCCATACTCTCCCTAGCAACAATGAATGACTATCATACTCTCCCTTGCAAAAATGAAGGTCTGTCATACACACCCTGGCAGCAGTGAAGATCTGTCATACACTCCCTGACAACTTTGGAGATCTGTTATACACTCCCTGGAAACAATGAAGCTCTGTCATACACTCCCTGTCAATAATGAAGCTCTGTCATTAAATCAATGGCAGCATTGAAGGCCTGTCATACACATTCTGGCAGCAATTAAGCTCTGTCATACACTCCCTACCAGTAGTGAAGCACTGACACACACACCCTGGCAGCAGCTGAGCTCTGTTATACACTCTCTGGCAGCATTGAAGCTGTCATACACTCCCTGGCAGCAATGAAGCTGTGTCATTCATTCCCTCACAGCAGTGAAGGTCCGTCATACACTCACTGGCAGCAGTGAAGCTCTGTCATACAGTCCCTGGCAGCAGTGAAGCTCTGTCATGCAATCCCTGGCAGCAATGAACTCTGTCATACACTCCCTTGCAGTAATAAAGCTCTGTCATACCTTCCCTGGCAGCGTAAAGCTATGTCATACAACCCCTGGCAGCAATGAAGCTCTGTCAAACACTCCCTGGCAGCAGTGAAGGTCTGTTATATACTCCCTAGCAACAACGATGCTCTGTCATACGCTCCCTGGCAATAATGAAGCTCTGTCACACACTCCCTGGCAGCAGTAGAGCTCTGTCATACACTCACTGGCAGCAGTGAAGCTCTGTCATATACTCCCTGTCAGCAGTAAAGCTCTGTCATACACTCCCTGGCAGCATCGAAACTTTCTCATACACTCCCTGGCAGCAGTGAAGCTCTATCGTGAACTCCCTGGCAAGAATGAAGCTCTGTCATTCACTCCCTGGAAACAATGAACCCCTGTCATACACTCCCTGTATGCAGTGAAATTCTCTCATACACTCCCTGGCAACAATGAAAGTTTTTCATACACTCCCTGGCAACAATGAAGCTCTGTCATACACTCCCTGGCAGCAGTGAATTTCTTTCATACACTCTCTGGCAACAATGAAGCTCTGTAATACACACCCTGGCATCAGCTGTAGTGAAAGTCTGTCATTCACTCTCTTGCACCAGCTAAGCTCTGTTTTACACACCCTGGCAGCAGTAAAGCTCTGTCATACACTCCCTGGCAGCAAAGAAGCTATGTCACAAAATTCCTGGCAGCAGTGAAGCTCTCTCATAAACTCCCGGGCAAAAATGAAGCTCTGTCATACACTCCATTGCATCAATTATGCTCTGTCATACACCCGATTGCAGCGTTGAAGCTCTACATACCCTTCCTGGTAGCAGTGAAGCTCTGTTATGCACTCCTTGGCATCAGTGAAGCTCTGTCATACACTCCATGGCAGCAGCGAAGCTCTGTCATACACTCCATGGCAGCAGCGAAGCTCTGTCATACACTCTAAGGCTGCAGTGAAGCTCTGTCATACACTCCCTGGCAGCAATGAATTCTGTCATACACTCCCTTGCAGTAATAAAGCTCTGTCATACATTCCCTGGCAGCGTAAAGCTATGTCATACACTCCCTGGCAGCAATGAAGCTCTGTGAAACACTCCCTGGCAGCAGTGAAGGTCTGTTATACACTCCTTAGCAACAAGGATGCTCTGTCATACGCTCCCTGGCAATAATGAAGCTCTGTCACACACTCCCTGGCCGCAGTAGAGCTCTGTCATACATTCACTGGCAGCAGTGAAGCTCTGTCATATACTCCCTGTCAGCAGTAAACTAATTCAGTCACTTGCAAAAATGAAGGTCTGTCATACACTCCCTGGTAGCAGTGAAGCTCTGTCATACACTCCCTGGCAGCAATGAAGCTGTCATACACTCCCTGGCAGCAGTGAAGCTCTTTGATACACCCCATTGCGTCAATGAATCTCTGTCAAACACTCCCTATCAGCAATGAAGCTCTGTCATACACTCTGTGGCAACAATGAAGCTCTGTGATACTCCCCTGGCAACAATGAAGCTCTGTCAAACACTCTCTCGCAACAATGAACCACTGTCATATACTCCCTGCCAACAATGAAGCTCTGTCATGCACTCTCTGGCAACAATGAAGCTATGCTATACACTCCCTGGCAGCAATGAAGCTCTGTCATACGCTCCCTGGCAACAATGAAGCTTTGTCATACACACATTGTCAACAATAAAACTATGTCATTAACTCCCTGGCTGCAGCGATGCTTTCTCATACACTCCTAAGGCATCAGTTAAACTCTGTCATACACTCCCTGACAGCAGTGAAGCTCAGTCATACACTCCCTGGCAACAATAATGCACTGTCATACACTCCTTTGCAACAATGATACTCTGTCACACTCCCTGGCAGCACTGAAGCTCTTTAACACACTCCCTCGCAGCACTGAAGCTCTGTCATACAGTCCCTGGTAGCAGGGAAGATCTGGCATATACTCCCTGTCAGCAGTGAAGATCTGTCAAACGCTCCCTCTTATCAATGAAGCTCTATCGTACCCTCCCTGGCAACATTGAAGGTCTGTCATACACTCCCTTGCAACAATAAAGCTGTCTAACACTGCCTGGCAGCAATGAAGATTTGTCAGACGCTATCTGCGAAAATGAAGCTCATTCATACGCTCCGTTGCAGCAGTGAATTCCTTTCACACACTCCCTGGTAGCAGTGAAGCTCTGTCATACACTCCCTGGCAGCAGTGAAGCTGTCATACACTCCCTGGCAGCAGGGAAGCTCTGTCGTAAACTCTCTGGCAACAATGAATCTCTGTCATACACTCCCTGCCAACAATGAAGCTGTGTCATACACTCCCTGGCAAGAGTGAAGCTCTGTCACACACTCCCTGACAACAATGAAACTCTGTCATGCACTCCATGGCAACAATGAAGCTCTGTCATACACCCCCTGTCAGCAGTGAAGATCTGTCAAACGCTCCCTCTTATAAACTAAGCTCTCTCGTACCCTCCCTGGCAACATTGAAGGTCTGTCATACACTCCCTTGCAACAATGACGCTCTGTCTTACATTGTCTGGCAGCAGTGAAGCTTTGTCATACAGTCCCTGGCAGGAGGTAAACTCTGCAATATAGTCCCTGACAGCAGAGAAGCTCAGACATACACTCCCTGGCAACAGTGAAGCTCTGTTATACACTCCTTGGCAGCAGTGACACTCTGTCATGCAATTCCTGGCAGCAGTGAACTCTGTAATACACCCCCTTGCAGCAATAAAGCTCTGTCATACGCTCACTGGCAGCAGTAAAGCTCTCTAATACACTCCCTGGCAGCAGTGAAGCTCTTTCATACGCTCCCTGGCAGCAGTGAAGCTCTGTTATACATTCCCTGACAGCAACAATGCTGTCACACACTCACTGGCAGCAGTGAAGCTGTCATACACTCCCTGGCAGCAGGGAAGCTCTGTCATAAACTCTCTGGCAACAATGAATCTCTGTCATTAAATCAATGTCAGCACTGAAGGTCTTTCATACACTTCCTGGCAGCAGTAAAGCTCTATCATACACTCCATGGCAGTAGTGAAGCACTGTCACACACTCCCTGGCAGCAGCTAAGCTCTGTTATACACTCCATCGCAGCATTGAAGCTGTCATACACTCCCTGGCAGCAATGAATCTGTGTCATACATTCACTCGCAGCAGTGAAGGTCTGTCATACACTCACTGGCAGCAGTGAAGCTCTGTCATACAGTCCCTGGCAGGAGGTAAGCTCTGCAATATAGTCCCTGACAGCAGTGAAGCTCAGACATACACTCCCTGGCAACAATGAAGCTCTGTCATACACTCTGTGGCAGCAGCTAAGCTCTGTTATACACTCCCTTGCAGCAGTGAAGCTCTGTCATACACTCCCTTGCAGCAGTGAAGCTCTGTTATATACTCCCTACCACCACTATGCTCTGTCATATGCTCCCTGGCAATACTGAAGCTCTGTCATACACTAACTAGCAGCAGTGAAGCTCTGTCATTTACTCCCTGTCAGCACTAAAGCTCTGTCATACACTCCCTGTCAGCAGTGAAAACCTCTCAATAACTCCCTGGCAACAATGAAGCTCTGCCATTCACTCCCTGGCAACGATGAACCCCTGTCATGCACTCTCTGTAGGCAGTGAAGTTTTCTCATACACTCCCTGGCAACAATGAAGCTCTGTCATACTCTCCCTGTCAACAATGAAGCTCTGTCTTACACTCCATTGCAACAATGAAGCTCTGTGAAATTCTCCCTAGCAACACTGAAGCTCTGCTATTCACTCCCAGGCAACAATGAAGCTTTCTCATACACTCTCTGACAACAATAAACCTCTGTCATACACTCCCTGGCAACAATAATGCTCTGTAATACACTCCCTGGCAACAATGAAGCTCTCTCATTCACTCCATGGCAGGAATGAAGCTCTGTCTTACAGTCCCTGGCAACAATGAAGCTCTGTCTTACACTCCATTGCAACAATGAAGCTCTGTGAAATTCTCCCTGGCAACAATGAAGCTCTGCTATTCACTCCCAGGCAACAACGAAGCTTTCTCATACACTCTCTGACAACAATGAACCTCTGTCATACACTCTCTGGCAACAATAATGCTCTGTCATACACACTATGAAGATCTGTCATTCACTACCTGGGAAACAAGGAAGCTCTGTCATACACTCCGTGGCAATAATGAAGCTCTGTCATTAACTCAATGGCAGCAGTGGAGGTCTGTCATACACATCATGGCAGCAGTGAAGGTCTGTCATACACTCCCTGGCAGCAGTGAGGCTCTGTCATACAGTCCCTGGCAGCAGTGAAGCTCTGTCATACACTCCCTGCAAGCAGTGAAGCTCTGTCACACAGTCCCTGGCAGCAGTGAAGATCTGTCATACACTCCCTGGCAGCAGTGAATCTCTGTCATGCAGTCCCTGGCAGCAGGTAAGCTATGCCATATATTCCCTGGCAGAAGTGAAACTTAGACATACACTCCCTGGCAGCAGTGAAGCTTCGTCATACACTCCCTGGCAGCAGTGAAACTCAGACATACACTCCCTGGCAGCAGTGAAGCTCTGTCATTCACTCTCTGGCAGAAGTGAAGCTCTGTCATTCACTCCCTGGCAGCAGTAAAGCTCTCTCATGCACTCCCTGACAGCAGTAAAGCTCTGTCATGCACTCACTTGCAGCAATGAAGCACTGTCATACACTCCCTGGCAGCAGTGAAGCTCTGTTGTAGACTCCCTGGCAGCAGTGAAGCTCTGGCCAGGTTGTAAGATCAACACAAACAATCCATGTATTGTGTATTATGTATTGTGCCAAAACAAAAGCATTCACATTGCTAAACTCACAAACTATAATGTAGTCGCTTAGCCTTAATACCATAATCTGTAAAATATAAAGTTTAGAATTAATAAAAGTTTGCCCGAAATGCCTAGCCATGCTAGGTGTCCTAGTGGCCCCCTCTGTAATTAATATTTTAAAACATGTAAACCACACAATATCCAAAATCTGTAAACCCCGTCTCGTAATCCTTGTAGAGAAGTAAGTAAGTAAGTAAGTAAGTAAGTAAGTTTATTCAGGTATACACAAATACAGTTACATAGAATTATCATATATAGCAGCATATGTGTAGAGAACCTAGGATAACCCAAAAAAGTCAGACACAGTGACTTATTTCCATTGGGGTCCTTTTACCTTATTATTATAGTATAAAGGTTATAATATTTTCTTATTGTTCTACAATGAAGATAACATCTTATTATCCTACTAAAAAGACTATCTGCGACACCAAGGTCATTAAGACTATCTACAATACGAGTGTCATTACAAGGAATAAGGTAAAATTTACACGTATGTTAGCTAAAAAATAGAAAATCATTCCCCTCCCTTTCTGTAGCTACAGTCATCAGACACCTTTTGGCACTCTTCTTGAACTGGTTCGCGCTATGACTGGCTTTGACATGTGCGGGTAGTCTGTTCCATTCCTTTATTGCTGTACAATAAAAGGTGTTTGAAGCCTGGCCACTGACTGTGGGTACTACAAAGTTGTGCTCTCTCCCCCTAGTTCTATGATTGCTTTGGTTCCCAGCCTTGACAAAATTGACAGCAAGATATTCTGGACATTGCTTGTGAGCAATTTTATAAACATGATTTAGCTTCAGTTGTTTTACTCTGTTTTCAACATTCAGCATATCCAACTGCTGTAATTCATCTTGGCCTACATGTTCTCTTGGTCCCAGCCCCAGGATGAATCTTACGATTTTGTTCTGGGTGATTTGCAGTCTATCTTTCAGTTTTTTTGTCAAGGCAGAGTACCAAGAAGAGCAAGCGTAATCCATATGGCATTGTATAAGGGCTAGACATAGAGTCCTGCGAGCCTCAGTAGGTAGACACTGTGCTTGTCTGTACAGGAACTTCAGTCTGGCATTCGCTTTCTTTACTACACTGTTCCCTATCAATTCTCCTGACATGCTTGGGTCAAAGGGGATTCCCAAATATTTTACTGATGAAACCAAAGTGATGGGCTCCCCATTACATTGAACATTAAAATTATTTACCCTTCTCAGTTTATGTTTCGTGCCAAAGAGAATGGCTTCAGTTTTCCCTAGGTGTAAAGATAGTTTGTTGTCTACTAACCATTTGCTGCAGGACTCCAGTTCCAGTGTTAAAACATTAGCAATATCTTGTGGGTCTTTACCTGACACTAACAGAGCACTGTCATCTGCATACAGTAGGAGTTTGCACTTGACACTGATAGGCATATCATTGACATAACATAAGAATAATAAGGGACCCAGAATACTACCTTGGGGAACTCCACATGTTATCGGCAGGGGTTCTGATTCTGTTTTGTTGATTTTGACTATTTGTCTCCTATTGCTAAGGTAGGACTTAAACCAGTCTACAGAACCTATACCGATAGTTTGAAGTTTATTACATAATATATTGTGGTTGACAGTATCGAAGGCCTTTTGCAGGTCTAAGGTTACCATGCCTATGAGGTTCCCCTTTGACATTTCAGTTCTCAGGTAATCCATCAGATTAATAAGGGAGGTGTCGGTTGAGTAGGATCTTCTAAAGCCCGATTGATAGCTATGGAGAATGTTGTTGTCATTAAGGTACTTAACTACTTGAGAATACACCGCCCTCTCTAGAATTTTAGATATTATACTGAGTATACTAACAGGCCTATAGTTGCTTACATCAGACCTACTATTTTTCTTAAAGATAGGAGTAACTCTGGCCTCCTTGAACCCCTCCGGTACGGTATTAGTGGTGATTGATAGATTTATTATGTGAGCAATAGGGATTGACAGTTCAGAAGCACCATCTTTTAGGAACTTAGACGGGATGTTATCAGGGCCTGTGCTCTTAGTTGGGTTTAACCTGCTTAGTTCTTTTTGAATAAAGTCATGAGATACACTTACTAGTTGACAACTGTTTGGGGTTACCCCTTTATTGGTATAGTATGTTTGAAACTTATCAGAGTCTGTGTTAAAGGTATTTGATGCAGCTGGTAGTTTACTTACTAGTGTTGATGCAACAGATGTGTAGTATGAATTAAAGCAATTTGCCACCTTAGATGTTTCGTGGCATACCTCATTATCGATAGTGAGTACTATGTTAGACCTATCTACTGGCTTATGGCTATACCCCAACTGTTTTAGTTGATGCCAGAGCTTTCTGGGGTTATGCTTATACTCTTCAATTTTTGAGCAGTAGTGCTTTGCCTTTGCTCCTTTTATAAGTCTCTGTACTCTGTTCCTCACCCTTTGGAATTCATTTAGTGCTGCAATATCCTGTCTGTTTGCTTTAAATCTTTTTAGCAGCTGGTCTCTGAATTTCATATTATCTAATATCTCAGTATTCATCCAGGGTTCAGTTCTTCGTTTAATCCTAACCTCTTTAACTGGTGCAATATTATCAAGGATGGTAGTGAACATTGTTTTGAATTTTTCCCAGGCATCGTTTACGTCCGTGCAACTTGTTATCTCTGTCCAGTCACAATTGTGTAGCCTATTTACCAGTGTTTCTTTACTGTAGTTTCTAGTTGACCTCATTTTTATTGTCCTGTGTAGGCCTATCCTATCCCTAGTTATTTTCCTGGTGCAGTAAATGATGAAATGATCACTAAGACCTGTGGTAATGACGCCTGACTGACTAATGTTCTCAGAGCGGTTACAAAGTATGTGGTCAATTAGGGTGGCTGAGAACTGTGTGATCCGGGTTGGAGTATTAATAAGTTGAGTGTAACTATTTAATCCTAGAATTTGCTTATACCTTTTGCATAGCCCGTTATTTTGCTGCTGAAAACAGATATTGAAGTCGCCCAGTATTATTGTCTCGCAATTGTTTTCAACTCCGGACAAGACTCTGGAAAAGTCTTCTAAGAACTGGTCCTGGGTAGGAGGGCGGTAACTAGTTCCTACTAAGATGGGTTTGGTCTTAGGAAGCAGCACTTCAAACCATAGAATCTCCAGTTTATTGTTATTTAAATCAGGTCTTGGGTTGTAAGCTAAGTCATTTCTAATGTAGGCACATACTCCACCACCCTTTCTGTTCCTATCTAAGCGTTTTATATTGTAACCATCTATTTTGACCTCGTCGTCAGTCACCGTATCATCCAACCAAGATTCAGAGATGGTTATAACTGCCGCCCTAATTTTGTTAGCTAGAATCCTAATCTCTGCCAATTTAGGAAGAAGTGATCTTGCATTGACATGAATAAAGTGAAGGCCTGTTTTCATAAAACAATCATAATCATCAATATATGGCAATGGGTCATTTGTATTAAAATTTGGTAAATCAATGTCATCACTGCTAAAGGGTAACTGTGCCAAAGTGCATTTGTTACACACAAAATGAATTCTGGCACCGTTGCTATAATTGTACATACATCCATCATGCACCCACCCCTTACACATTTTACATAAGGTGCCTTTTCTGTTTTTCATGGGTACTTTAGTACAGTGTATGCACCTGTTTGGTAGTGTTTGAGATAATAATGGCTGTATTGTCTCACATTGACCTATGTATGCATTACCTATGGAGTTAAGGTTATCATCCCTAGAGAATAAACATGATTGATTGATTGATTGATGCTAGCCTTCCTGTGGTGTAGAAGTGTACTTGGTTGGATGAATCTTATTGTGGCTGGCGCGACGGTCTGGAGTTTTGGAACTCTCTGATCGTGTGTTCTGTCCCTGACCGTGGTATGTTTTTACGTGTAAATACTTTGTTAATCAGCAAACGTTTTTGTTGTTTCTTGGATCATATAGTTTCCTTTCATTCAGAAATTTGTAATATAGAAATCACTTGTTTATTTAACTTTGTACTGTCAGAGCAAGGAGGGAAAATTATTACTATTATTATTTTTTTTTGTAGGCCTAGTCACAGACTGGGCCGCGGGGGCGTTGATCCCAGGAACTCTCTCCAGGTAAACTCAAGGTAAACGCCCTGGCAACAGTGAAGCTCTGTTATACACTCCCTAACAACAACGATGCACTGTCATACACTCCCTGGCAATAATGAACCTCTTTCAAACACTCCTGGCAACAGTGAAGCTGTCATTCACTCACTGGAAGCAGAGAAGCTCTGTCATATACTACCTGGAAGCAGTAAAGCTCTGTAATACATTCCTTTACAGCAGTGAAGCTCTCTCATATACTCACTGGCAGCAATGAAGCTCTGTCATACACTCCCTGGGAGCAATGAACCCCTGTCATACACTCCCCGGAAACAATGAAGCTCTGTCATACACTCCCTGGCAGAAGTGAAACTCTGTCAAATACTCCCTGGCAGTAATGAAGCTCTCTCATTAACTCAATGGCAGCAGCGAAGGTCTGTCATACATTTCCTGGCAGCACTGAAGGTCTGTAATACACACCCTGGCAGCAGTGAAGCTCTGGCATACACTCGCTGGCAGCAGAGAAGCTCAGTCATACACTCTCTGGCAACAAAGAATCTCTGTCATACACTCCCTGGCAGCAGTAAAGCTCTCTCATAAACTCCATGGCAACAATGAAGCTTTGTCATACACTCCATGGCACAAATGAAGCTCTGCCAATCTCTCCTTGGCATCAATTAAGCTCTGTCATAGACTCCCTTGCCAGCAGTGAAGCTCTGTCATACTCACCCTGGTTGCAGTGAAGCTCTGTCATACACTCCCCGGCAGTATTGAAGCTCTGTCATACACTCCCTTGCAGCAATGAAGCTCTGTCATTCACTCCCTGGCAGCAGTAAAGCTCTGTCATACTCTCTCTCACAGCAGTGAAGCTCTGTCATACACTCCCTGGCAGCAGTGAAGTTCTGTCATAAACTCCCTTGCAGCAATGAAGCTCTGTCATTCACTAACTGGCAGCACTGAAGCTATGTCATACACTCCCTTGCAACAATAAAGCTCTGTCATACACTCCCTGTCAGCAGTGAAGCTCTCACACACTCCCTGCAAAAGTGAATCTCTGTCATCCACTCCCAGGCAACAGTGAACCTCTGTCATACATTCCTTGGCAGCAGCAAAGCTCTGTCATTAATTCCCTTGCATCAGTGAAGCTCTGTCATAAAATCCCTGACAACAATGAAGCTCTGTCATAAACTCCCTGGCAGCAAAGAAGCTCTGTCATACACTCCCTGGCAGCAGTGATGCTCTTTCATACACAGAGTAAAGTCTGAGGCAGCTACGGTGAAAAGCTCTGTTCCACAAGGCACAGTACTCGCTCCCATCTTGTTTCTCATCCTCATATCTGACATAGACAAGAATGTCAGCCACAACACCGTGTCATCCTTTGTAGTTGACGACCGATTCTGCATGACAGTGTCTTCCATTGCAGACACTGCAAGGCTCCAGGCGGACATCAACCAAATCTTTCAGTGGGCTGCAGAAAACAATATGAAGTTCAACGATGAGAAATTTCAATTACTCAGATATGGTAAACACGAGGAAATTAAATCTTCATCAGAGTACAAAACAAATTCCTTCCACAAAATTGAGCGAAAAACCAACGTCAAAGACCTGGGAGTGATCATGTCGGAGGATCTCACCTTCAAGGACCATAACATTGTATCAATTGCATCTGTTAGAAAAATGTCGGGATGGACAATGAGAACCTTCAAAACTAGGGATGCCAAGCCCATGATGACACTCTTCAGGTCACTTGTTCTATCTAGGCTGGAATATTGCTGCTCACTAACAGCACCTTTCAAGGCAGGAGAAATTGCTGACCTAGAAAATATACTGAGAACCTTCATGGTGCTCATAACGAAGATAAGAAACCTCAGTTACTGAGAGCGCTTTAAGTTCCTGAACCTGTACTCCCTGGAACGCAGGCGGGAGAGATACATGTTATATTCGCCTGGAAAATCCTAGAGGGACTAGTACCGAACTTGCACACGAAAATCACTCACAATGAAAGCAAAAGACTTGGCATACGATGCAACATCCCCCCAATGAAAAGCAGGGGTGTCACTAGCACGTTAAGAGACAATACAATAAGTGTCAGGGGCCTGAGACTGTTCAACTGCCTCCCAGCATACATAAGGGGGTTACCAATAGACCCGTGGCAGTCTTCAAGCTGGCTTTGGACAAGCACCTAAAGTCGGTACCTGACCAGCCGGGCTGTGGCTTGTACGTTGGATTGGGTGCAGCCAGCAGTAACAGCCTGGTTGATCAGGTTCTGATCCACCAGGAGGCATGGTCACTGACCAGAACTCTCTCCAGGTAAACTCCAGGTAAACTCTCTGGCATTAGTGAAGCTCTGCCATACATTCCCTGGCAGCAGCTAATATCTGTTATACACTCCCCTGGCAGCAGTGAAGTTGTGTCATACAGTCCTTGTCAGCAGTGAAGGTCTGTCATACACTCCCTGGCAGCAGTGAAGCTCAGACATACACTCCCTGGCAGCAGAAAGCTTCGTCATGCACTCCCTGGCAGCAGTGAAGCTATGCCATACACTCCGTGGCAACAAAGAGGCTCTGCCATACATTACCTGACAGCAGTGAAGCTCTGTCATACACTCCCTGGCAGCAAGGAAGCTCTGCTATACACTCCCTGGCAAGACTGAAGCACTGTTATTAAACTCCATGGCAACATTGAAGCTTTGTTATTCATTCCGTTGTAACAATGAACCTCTTTCATGCACTCCCTCTCAACAATGAATCTCTGTCATGCACTCCCGGGAGCAGTGAAGCTCTGTCATACACTCCCTGGCAGGAATGATGCTCTGTCATAAACTCCCTGGGAGCAAGGAAGCTCTGTCATACACTCCCTGGCATGAGTGAAGCTCTGTCATAAACTCCTTGGCAACATTCAAACTTTGTCATACATTCTGTTGTAAAAATGAACCTCTGTCATGAACTCCCTCTCAACAATGAATCTCTGTCATACACTCCGTGGAGCAGTGAATCTCTCTCATACACTCCCTGGCTACAATAAAGCTCTCTAAAACACTTCAAGGAAACAATGAAGCTCTGCCATACACTTCTTTGCAACAATGAAGCTCTGTCATACACTCCTTTGCAACAATGAAGCTCTGTTATACACTTCCTGGCAAAAATGAAGCTCTGTCATACACTCCCTGGAAACAACGAAGCTCTGACATACACTACTTGGCTAGAATGAAGCTCTGTCTTGCAATCCCTGGCAACAATGGAACTCTGTCAAACCCTCTATGCCAGCAGTGAACCTTTGCCATACACTCCCTGGCAGCCATCAAGCTCAGTCATACACTCCTTCGCAACAATAAAGCTCTGTCATACAACCATTGGCGGCAATGAAGCTTTGTCTTGCGCTCCCTGGCGGTAATGAATCTCTCATACACTATCTGACAAATATGAAGCTCTGTCATACATTCCCAGGGAACAATGAGAATCTGTTATACTCTTCCTCGCAACAATGGAGCTCTCTCATACACTCGCTTGCTGCAGTGAAGTTCAGACATACACTCCCTGGCATCAGAAAGCTTCGTCATGCACTTCATGACAGCAGTCAAGCTCTGTCATACACTCCATGGCAACAATGAAGCTCTGTCAAACACCCCCTGTCAGCAGTGAAGATCTGTCAAACGCTCCCTCTTATCAACGAAGCTCTTTCGTACCCTCCCTGGCAACATTGAAGGTCTGTCATACACTCCCTTGCAACAATGACACTCTGTCTTACATTGTCTGGCAGCAGTGAAGATTTGTCAGACGCTCCCTGCAAAAATGAAGCTCATTCATACGCTCCGTTGTAGCTGCGAAGTTGTTTCACACACTCGCTGTCAGGAGTGAAGCTCTGTCATACACTCCCTGGCAGCAGTGAAGCTGTCATACACTCCCTGGCAGCAGGGAAGCTGTGTTATACACTCCATAGCAGCAGTGAAACTCTTTCATACACTCCATTGCGTCAATGAATCTCTGTCAAAAAATCCTTGGCAGCAATGAAGCTCTGTCATACACTCTATGGCAACAATGAAGCTGTGTCGTACACTCCCTGGCAAGAGTGAAGCTCTGTGACACACTCCCTGACAACAATGAAGCTCTGTCATACACTCCCTGGCAACACTGAAGCTCTGCCATTAATCCCACGGCAGCAGTAAAGCTTTGTCATACACTCCCTGGCAGTAGTGAAGCACTGTCACACACTCCCTGGCAGCAGCTAAGCTCTGTTATACACTCCCTGGCAGCAATGAAGCTGTGTCATACATTCCCTCGCATCAGTGAAGGTCTGTCATACACTCCCTGGCAGCAGCTAATCTCTGTTATACACTCCCTGGCAGTAGTGAAGCTGTCATACACTCGCTGGCAGCAATGAAGCTGTGTCATACATTCCCTCGCAGCAGTGAAGGTCTGTCATACACTCACTGGCAGCAGTGAAGCTCTGTCATACAGTCCCTGGCAGGAGGTAAGCTCTGCAATGTAGCCCCTGTCAGCAGTGAAGCTCAGACATCCACTCACTGGCAACAATGAAGCTCTGTCATACACACCCTGGCAGTAGCTAAGCTCTGTTTCACTCACCCTTGCAGCAGTGAAGCTCTGTCATACACTCCCTGGCAGCAGTGAAGCTCAGACGTACACTCCCTGGCAGCAATGAAGCTCTGTTATACGTTCCTTGGCAGCAGTGAAGCTCTGTCATGCAATACCTGGCAGCAGTGAACTCTGTCATACATTCCCTTGCAGCAATAAAGCTTTGTCATACGCTCCCTAGCAGTAGTAAAGCTCTGTCATACACTCCATTGCAGCAGTGATGCTCTGTCATACACTCCATGGCAGCAGTGAAGCCTTTTCATACACTTCCTTGCTTCACTGAATCTCTGTCAAGCACTCCCTGGCAGCAATAAAGCTCTGTCATACACTCTCTGGCGACAATGAAGTTCTGTCATACTCCCCCTGGCAACAATGAAGCTCTGCCAAGCACTCCCTGACAAAAATGAACCTCTGTCATATACTCCCTGCCAACAATGAAGCTCTGTCATACACTCCCTAGCAAAAGTGAAGCTCTGTCATACACTCTCTGACAACAGTGAAGCTCTGTCATACACTCCCTGACAACAATGAAGCTCTGCCATTAATCCAGTGTCTTCCATTGCAGACACTGCAAGGCTCCAGGCGGACATCAACCAAATCTTTCAGTGGGCTGCAGAAAACAATATGAAGTTCAACGATGAGAAATTTCAATTACTCAGATATGGTAAACATGAGGAAATTAAATCTTCATCAGAGTACAAAACAAATTCTGGCCACAAAATAGAGCGAAACACCAACGTCAAAGACCTGGGAGTGATTATGTCGGAGGATCTCACCTTCAAGGACCATAACATTGTATCAATCGCATCTGCTAGAAAAATGACAGGATGGATAATGAGAACCTTCAAAACTAGGGAGGCCAAGCCCATGATGACACTCTTCAGGTCACTTGTTCTATCTAGGCTGGAATATTGCTGCACTCTAACAGCACCTTTCAAGGCAGGTGAAATTGCCGACCTAGAAAATGTACAGAGAACTTTCACGGCGCGCATAACGGAGATAAAACACCTCAATTACTGGGAGCGCTTGAGGTTTCTAAACCTGTATTCCCTGGAACGCAGGAGGGAGAGATACATGATTATATACACCTGGAAAATCCTAGAGGGACTAGTACCGAACTTGCACACGAAAATCACTCACTACGAAAGCAAAAGACTTGGCAGACGATGCAGCATCCCCCCAATGAAAAGCAGGGGTGTCACTAGCACGTTAAGAGACCATACAATAAGTGTCAGGGGACCGAGACTGTTCAACTGCCTCCCAGCACACATAAGGGGGATTACCAACAGACCCCTGGCAGTCTTCAAGCTGGCACTGGACAAGCACCTAAAGGCAGTTCCTGATCAGCCGGGCTGTGGCTCGTACGTTGGTTTGCGTGCAGCCAGCAGCAACAGCCTGGTTGATCAGGCGCTGATCCACCAGGATGCCTGGTCACAGACCGGGCCGCGGGGGCGTTGACCCCCGAAACTCTCTCCAGGTAAACTCCAGGTAAACGGCAGCAGTAAAGCTCTGTCATACACTCCCTGGCAGTAGTGAAGCACTGTCACACACTCCCTGGCAGCAGCTAAGCTCTGTTATACACTCCCTGGCAGCAATGAAGCTGTGTCATACATTCCCACGCAGCAGTGAAGGTCTGTCATACACTCCCAGGAAGGAAAAAAAACTGGCAGGAAATGGCAGAAATCGTACACCAAATCCAGTCATTCCTGGAGTGGAACCACAGTCGATGGCCTCCACTCCAAACCAACAGATACAGATACTAATGCCGTAAAAAAAAATCCCCCCCAGTGCCAACAATACCACCAGTCCGATAACATTCTTCTTGGCAAATATACAGGGTCTAAAGCCAGCAACAAACAACAAAATACCTTTCATCCGTGGACTGCTTGCAGAGGCAAAGGCAATGTTCGCGGTTTTCACTGAGACCCACATAAAGGATCACTTGGACAACGAAATATGGATCCCAGGTTACAACCTATACAGATGTGACAGAGTGAACAGGCAAAAGGGGGGGAAGGGGGGGTTGGCCTGTACATTGCAGAGTCACTTGTTTGCACAGAACTGCTAAATGCCTCAAATGATGTAGTGGAAGTTTTAGCAGTAAAGGTCGAGAACCAAAACCTAGTCATTGTGGTAGTCTACAAGCCTCCGGATGCAACATCCCAGCAATTCCAGGAACAGCTGCTAAAAATTGACCACTGTCTGGAAAATCTTCCAGCTCCTGCACCCAACATCTTGCTCCTGGGGGATTTCAACTTAAGGCACCTAAAATGGAGGAATGTAGCAAATAATATTGCAGTAATAACACCAGGAGGCAGCTCTGATGAAAACTCACACTCACGCGAGCTTTTAAATCTCTGCACAAAATTCAATTTAAACCAGCAAATAATAGTGCCTACTAGACTGGAGAATCCACTAGACCTCATCTTCACTAACAATGATGATCTGATAAGAAATGTCACCATATCAAAAACAATATACTCAGATCACAACATAATTGAGGTTCAGTCATGTATGCGAGGAGCCCCAGACCGACATAATGAGATTAGTCACGAGGGAGCATTCACCAAATTCAACTTCAATAACAAAAACATAAAGTGGGACCAAGTAAACCAAGTCCTAACCGATATAAGCTGGGAAGATATACTAAGCAACACAGACCCCAACTTATGCCTAGAACAGATTAACTCGGTGGCACTCGATGTATGCACAAGGCTTATTCCTCTAAGAAAAAGGAGGAGTAGATGTAAAATAGAAAGAAACAGGCGCTCCCTTTACAGGCGACGAAAAAGAATAACAGAGCGGCTAAAAGAGGTCAATATATCTGAAATGCGTAGGGAGACACTGGTCAGAGAAATAGCAAGCATCGAACTTAAGCTTAAAGAAGCCTTTAGGAGTCAGGAATCGCGGGAAGAACTAAAAGCCATAAATGAAATCGGAAGAAACCCAAAGTATTTCTTCTCCTATGCCAAATCAAAATCGAGAACAACGTCCAGTATTGGGCCCCTACTTAAACAAGATGGGTCCTACACAGATGACAGCAAGGAAATGAGTGAGCTACTCAAGTCCCAGTATGACTCAGTTTTTAGCAAGCCGCTAACCAGACTGAGAGTCGAAGATCAAAATGAATTTTTTATGAGAGAGCCACAAAATTTGATTAACACAAGCCTATCCGATGTTATCCTGACGCCAAATGACTTCGAACAGGCGATAAATGACATGCCCATGCACTCTGCCCCAGGGCCAGACTCATGGAACTCTGTGTTCATCAAGAACTGCAAGAAGCCCCTATCACGAGCCTTTTCCATCCTATGGAGAGGGAGCATGGACATGGGGGTCGTCCCACAGTTACTAAAAGCAACAGACATAGCCCCACTCCACAAAGGGGGCAGTAAAGCAACAGCAAAGAACTACAGACCAATAGCACTAACATCCCATATCATAAAAATCTTTGAAAGGGTCCTAAGAAGCAAGATCACCACCCATCTAGAAACCCATCAGTTACACAACCCAGGGCAACATGGGTTTAGAACAGGTCGCTCCTGTCTGTCTCAACTATTGGATCACTACGACAAGGTCCTAAATGCACTAGAAGACAAAAAGAATGCAGATGTAATATATACAGACTTTGCAAAAGCCTTCGACAAGTGTGACCATGGCGTAATAGCGCACAAAATGCGTGCTAAAGGAATAACAGGAAAAGTCGGTCGATGGATCTATAATTTCCTCACTAACAGAACACAGAGAGTAGTCGTCAACAGAGTAAAGTCCGAGGCAGCTACGGTGAAAAGCTCTGTTCCACAAGGCACAGTACTCGCTCCCATCTTGTTCCTCATCCTCATATCCGACATAGACAAGGATGTCAGCCACAGCACCGTGTCTTCCTTTGCAGATGACACCCGAATCTGCATGACAGTGTCTTCCATTGCAGACACTGCAAAGCTCCAGGCGGACATCAACCAAATCTTTCAGTGGGCTGCAGAAAACAATATGAAGTTCAACGATGTGAAATTTCAATTACTCAGATATGGTAAACATGAGGAAATTAAATCTTCATCAGAGTACAAAACAAATTCTGGCCGCAAAATAGAGCGAAACACCAACGTCAAAGACCTGGGAGTGATCATGTCGTAGGATCTCACCTTCAAGGACCATAACACTGTATGAATCGCATCTGCTAGAAAAATGACAGGATGGATAATGAGAACCTTCAAAACTAGGGAGGCCAAGCCCATGATGACACTCTTCAGGTCACTTGTTCTATCTAGGCTGGAATATTGCTGCACACTAACAGCACCTTTCAAGGCAGGTGAAATTGCCGACCTAGAAAATGTACAGAGAACTTTCACGGCACGCATAACGGAGATAAAACACCTCAGTTACTGGGAGCGCTTGAGGTTCCTAAACCTGTATTCCCTGGAACGCAGGAGGGAGAGATACATGATTATATACACCTGGAAAATCCTAGAGGGACTAGTACCGAACTTGCACACAAAAATCACTCACTACGAAAGCAAAAGACTTGGCAGACGATGCACCATCCCCCCAATGAAAAGCAGGGGTGTCACTAGCACGTTAAGAGACCATACAATAAGTGTCAGGGGCCCGAGACTGTTCAACTGCCTCCCAGCACACATAAGGGAAATTACCAACAGACCCCTGGCAGTCTTCAAGCTGGCACTGGACAAGCACCTAAAGTCAGTTCCTGATCAGCCGGGCTGTGGCTCGTACGTTGGTTTGCGTGCAGCAAGCAGCAACAGCCTGGTTGATCAGGCTCTGATCCACCAGGAGGCCTGGTCATAGACCGGGCCGCGGGGGCGTTGACCCCCGGAACTCTCTCCAGGTAAACTCCAGGTAAACTCCCTGGCAGCAGCTAAGCTCTGTTATACACTTCCTGACAGTAGTGAAGCTGTCATACATTCCCTCGCAGCAATGAAGGTCTGTCATACACTCACTGGCAGCAGTGAAGCTCTGTCATACAGTCGCTGGCAGAAGGTAAGCTCTGCAATATAGCCCCTGTCAGCAGTGAACCTCAGACATACACTCACTGGCAACAATGAAGCTCTGTCATACACTCCCTGGCAGCAATAAAGCTCTGTTATACACTCTCTGGCAACAATGAAGTTCTGTCGTACTCCCCCTGGCAACAATGAAGCTCTGCCAAGCACTCCCTGACAAAAATGAACCTCTGTCATATACTCCCTGCCAACAATGAAGCTCTGTCATACACTCCCTAGCAAAAGTGAAGCTCTGTCATACACTCTCTGACAACAGTGAAGCTCTGTCATACACTCCCTGGCAATAATGAAGCTCTGCCATTAATCCCACAGCAGCAGTAAAGCTCTGTCATACACTCCCTGGCAGTAGTGAAGCACTGTCACACACTCCATGGCAGCAGCTAAGCTCTTTTATACACTCCCTGGCAGCAATGAAGCTGTGTCATACATTCCCACGCAGCAGTGAAGGTCTGTCATACACTCCCTGGCAGCAGCTAAGCTCTGTTATATACTCCCTGACAGTAGTGAAGCTGTCATACACTCGCTGGCAGCAATGAAGCTGTGTCATACATTCCCTCGCAGCAATGAAGGTCTGTCATACACTCACTGGCAGCAGTGAAGCTCTGTCATACAGTCCCTGGCAGGAGGTAAACTCTGCAATATAGCCCCTGTCAGCAGTGAAGCTCAGACATACACTCACTGGCAACAATGAAGCTCTGTCATACACTCCCTGGCAGAAATAAAGCTCTGTCATACACTCTCTGGCAACAATGAAGTTCTGTCGTACTCCCCCTGGCAACAATGAAGCTCTGCCAAGCACTCCCTAACAAAAATGAACCTCTGTCATATACTCCCTGCCAACAATGAAGCTCTGTCATACACTCCCTGGCAAAAGTGAAGCTCTGTCATACACTCTGAAAGCAATGAAGCTCTGTCATACACTCTCTGACAACAGTGAAGCTCTGTCATACACTCCCTGGCAATAATGAAGCTCTGTCATTAGCTCCAAGGCAGCAGTGAAGGTCTGTCATACACTTCCTGGCAGAAATGAAAGTCTGTCATACACTCCCTGGCAGGAATGAACTAGTGGAATACACTCGCTGGCAAAAGTGAATCTCTGTCATACACTCCCTGACAACTATGAAGATCTGTCATTCACTACCTGGGAAACAAGGAAGCTCTTTCATACACTCCCTTTCAATAATGAAGCTCTGTCATTAACTCAATGGCAGCAGTGGAGGTCGGTCATACACTTCCTGGCAGCAGTGAAGCTCTGTCATACACTCCCTGTCAGTAGTGAAGCTCTGTCATACAGTCCCTGGCTGCAGTGAAGGTCTGTCATACAATCCCTGGCAGCAGTGAAGCTCTGTCATACAGTCCCTGGCAGCTGTGAAGCTCTGTCATACACTCCCTGGCAGCAGTGAATCTCTGTCATACAGTCCCTGGCAGCAGGAAAGCTATGTCATATGCTCCCTTGCAGCAATGAAACTCAGGCATGCACTACCTAGCAGCAGTGAAGCTTCGTCATACACTCCCTGGCAGCAGTGAAGCTAAGACATTCACTCCCTGGCAGCAGTGAAGCTATGTCATTCACTCAATGGCAGCAGTGAAGCTCTGTCATACACTCCCTTTCAGCAATGAAGCTCTGTCATTCACTCCCTGGCAGCAGTAAAGCTCTGGCAGCAGTAAAGCTCTGTCATGCACTCCCTGGCAGCAGTGAAGCTCTGTCATACACTCTCTTGCAGCAATGAAGCTCTGTCATTCACTCCCTGTCTGCAGTACAGCTCTATCATGCACTCCCTGGCAGCAGTGAAGCTCTGTCATACTCTCTCTTGCAGCAATGAAGCTCTCTCATTCACTCCCTTGCAGCAGTAAAGCTCTGTCATACACTCCCTGGCAGCAGTAAAGCTCTGTCATACACTCCCTGGCAGCAGTGAAGCTCAGACATACACTTCCTGGCAGCAGCGAAGCTCTGTCATTCACTCCCTGGCAGCAGTGAAGCTCTTTCATACACTCCCTTGCGGCAATGAAGCTCTGTCATTCACTCCCTGGCAGCAGTAAAGCACTGTCATGCACTCCTTGGCAGCAGTGAAGCTCTGTCATACACTCCCTTGCAGCAATGAAGCTATGTCATTCACTCCCTGGCGGCATTACAGCTCTATCATGTACTCCCGGGCAGCAGTGAAGCTCTGTCTTACACTCTCTTGCAGCAATGAAGCTCTGTCATTCACTCCCTGGCAGCAGTAAAGTTCTGTCATACACTCCATGGCAGCAGTGAAGCTCTGTCATACATTCCCTGGCAGCTCTGAAGCTCTGTCATACACTCCCTTGCAGCAATGAAGCTCTTTCATGCACTCCCTGGCAGCAGTGAAGCTCTGGCCAGGTTGTAAGAACAACACAAACAATACATTTTCCTATATAGACACTATGTATTGTGCCAAAACAAAATCATTCACATTGCTAAACTCACAAACTATAATGTAATCTCTAAAATTTAAAGTTTAGAATTAATAAAAGCCTGCCCGAAATGCCTAGCCATGCTAGGTGTCTTAGTTCTCCCCTCTGTAATTAATATTTTAAAACATGTAAACCACACAATATCCAAAATCTGTAAACCCCGTCTCGTAATCCTTATAGAGAATAAACATGATTGATTGATTGATGCTAGCCTTCCTGTGGTGTAGAAGTGTACTTGGTTGGATGAATCTTATTGTGGCTGGCGCGACGGTCTGGAGTTTTGGGACTCTCTGATCGTGTGTTCTGTCCCTGACCGTGGTATGGTTTTATGTGTAAATACTTTGTTAATCAGCAAATGTTTTTGTTGTTTCTTGCATTATATAGTTTCCTTTCATTCAGAAATTTGTAATATAGAAATCACTGATTTATTTAACATTGTAATGTCAGAGTAACGAGGAAAATTATTATTACTATTATTATTTTTTTTTGTAGGCCTGGTCACAGACTGGGCCGCGGGGGCGTTGACCCCAGGAACTCTCTCCAGGTAAACTCAAGGTAAACGCCCTGGCAACAGTGAAGCTCTGTTATACACTCCCTAACAACAACGATGCACTGCCATACACTCCCTGGCAATAATGAACCTCTGTCACACACTCCTGGCAGCAGTGAAGCTGTTATACACTCACTGGCAGCAGTGAAGCTCTGTCATATACTACCTGGCATCAGTAAAGCTCTGTAATACACTCCTTGGCAGCAGTGAAGCTCTCTCATACACTTTCTGGAAGCAATAAACCCCTGTCATACACTCCCCGGAAACAATGAAGCTCTGTCATACACTACCTGGCAGCAGTGACACTCTGTCAAACACTCCCTGGCAATAATGAAGCTCTCTCATTAACTCCATGGCAGCAGTGAAGGCCTGTCATACACTTCGTGGCAGCACTGAAGGTCTGTCATACACTTCCTGGCAGCAGTGAAGCTCTGGCATACACTCGGTGGCAGCAGAGAAGCTCAGTCATACACTCTCTGGCAACAATGAATCTCTCTCATACACTCCGTGTCAATAATGAAGCTCTGTCATACACTCCCTGGCAGCAGTAAAGCTCTCTAATAAACTCCATGGCAACAATGAAGCTTTGTCATACACTCCCTGGCAACAATGAAGCTCTGTCATTCTCTCCTTGGCAACAATGAATCTCTCTCATACACTCCGTGTCAATAATGAAGCTCTGTCATACACTCCCTTGCAGCAATGAAGCTCTATCATTCACTCCCTGGCAGCAGTAAAGCTCTGTCATACACATCTCTTGCAGTAGTGAATTTCTGTCATACACTCCCTGGCAACAATGAAGCTTTGTCATACACTCCATGCCAGCAATGAAGCTCTAACTCACTCCCTGGCAGCAGTGAGGCTCTGTCATACATTTCCTGGCAGCAGCAAAGCACTGTCATTATTCCCTGGCATCATTTAAGCTGTGTCATAAAGTCCCTGACAACAATGAAGCTGTCATACACTCCCTGGCAACAAAGAAGCTCTGTCATACACTCCCTGGCAGCAGTGATACTCTTTCATACACAGAGTAAAGTCTGAGGCGGCTACGGTGAAAAGCTCTGTTCCACAAGACACAGTACTCGCTCCCATCTTGTTTCTCATCCTCATATCTGACATAGACAAGGATGTCAGCCACAGCACCGTGTCATCCTTTGTAGTTGACGACCGAATCTGCATGACAGTGTCTTCCATTGCAGACACTGCAGAGCTCCAGGCGGACATCAACCAAATCTTTCAGTGGGCTGCAGAAAACAAGATGAAGTTCAACGATGAGAAATTTCAATTACTCCGATATGGTAAACATGAGGAAATTAAAACTTCATCAGAGTACAAAACAAATTCCTTCCATAAAATTGAGCGAGAAACCAACGTCAAAGACCTGGGAGTGATCATGTCGGAGGATCTCACCTTCAAGGACCTTAACATTGTATCAATTGCATCTGCTAGAAAAATGTCGTGATGGATAATGAGAACCTTCAAAACTAGGGATGCCAAGCCCATGATGACGCTCTTCAGGTCACTTGTTCTATCTAGGCTGGAATATTGCTGCACACTAACAGCACCTTTCAAGGCTGGTGAAATTGCTGACCTGGTTAATAACGTGCTAGTGACACCCCTGCTTTTCATTGAGGGGATGTTACGTCGCCTGCCGAGTCTTTTGCTTTCGTTGTGAGTGATTTTTGTGTGCAAGTTCGGTACTAGTCCCTCTAGAATTTTCCAGGTGTATATAATCATGTATCTCTCCCGCCTGCGTTCCAGGAAGTACAGGCTCAGGAACTTCAAGCACTCCCAGTAATGGAGGTTTCTTATCTCCGTTATGCGCACCGTGAAATGACAATACAATAAGTGTCAGGGGCCCGAGACTGTTCAACTGCCACTCAGCATACATTAGGGGGATTAACAATAGACCCGTTGCTGTCTTAAAGCAGGCACTGGATAAGCACATGAAGTCGGTACCTGACTAGCCGGGCTGTGGCTCGTACGTTGGATTGCGTTTAGCCAGCAGTAACAGCCTGGTTGATCAGGCTGTTGGTCCACCAGAAGGACTTGCCACAGACCGGGCTGCAGGGACGTTGACCCCCGGAACTCTCTCTAGGTAAACTCCAGGTAAACTCCCTAGCAGCGCTGAAGCTCTGTCATACACTCCCTGATAACAGTGAAACTGTCATACACTCCACGGCATCAATGAAGCTCTGTCATACACTCCCTGGCATTAATTAAGCCTTGAGATACAATCCGTGGCAGCAGTGAAGCTCTGTTATACACTCCCTGTCAGCAGTAAAGCTCTGTCATCACTCCCTGGCAGCAGGAAAGCTCTGTCATTCACTCCAACCCAAAAGTCAAGCTCTGTCATAAACTCCCTTGCAACAATCCAGCTCTGTCATACAATCCGTGGCAACAACGAAGCTCTGTCATACACTTCCTTGCAGTAGTGAAGCTTTGTCATATATTCTCCGGCAGCAGTGAAGCTCTGTCATACACTCCCTGGAAGCACTGAAGCTCTGCCTTACACTCCCTGGCAGCAATGAAGTTCTGTCATTCGCTCCCTTTTAGTAGAGTAGTGAACCTCTGTCATTCACTCCCTGTCAGCAGCGACGCTCTGTCATACACTCAATGGCAGCAGTGAAGCTCTGTTATACACTCCATGTAAGCAGGAAAGCTCTGCCATTCACTCCCAGGCAGCAGTGAAGCTCTGTCATACATTCCATGTCAGCAGGAAAGCTCTGTAATTCACTCCCTGACAGGAGTGGAGCTCTGTCATACACTCCCTTGCAACAATGAAGCTCTCTCATACACTCCCTGGCAGCAGTTAAGCTCTGTCATACACTCACTGACAGTAGTGCATCTCTGCCATACACTCCTTGGCAGCAGTTAAGCTCTGTCAAACACTCCCTGGCAGGAATGAAGCTCTGTCATACACTACCTGGAAACAAAAATTCTCTGCCCTGCACCCCCTGGCAACAATGAATCTTTATCATACACTCCCTTGCAGCTTTGAAGCTCTGTCATTCACTCCTTTGGAGCAGTAAAGCTCTGTCATACACTCCCTGGCTGCAGTAAAGATCTGTCATACACTTCCTGGCAGCAGGGAAGCTCTGTTATACACTCCCTGGCATTAACGATGTTCTGTCACACATTCCCTGGCAATAATGAAGCTCTGTCACACACTCCCTGGCAGCAGTGCAGCACTGTCATACACTCCCTGGCAGTAGTGTAGCTCTGTTATACACTCGCTGGCAGCATTGAAGCTGCCATACAGTCTCTGACAGCAGTGAATGTCTGTCATACACTCCCTGGCAGCAGTGAAGCTCTGTCATGCAGCTCCTGTCAGCAGGTAAGCTCTGCCATTTACTCCTTGGAAGCAGTGAAGCTCAGACATACACTCCCTTGCAACATTGAAGCTTCGTCATACACTCCCTGGCAGCAGTGAAGCTGTGTTATACACTCCCTGGCAGCAGTGAAGCTCTCATTCACTCCCTGGCAACAGTGAATCTCTGTCATACACTCCCTTGCAGCAATGAAGCTCTGTCGTACACTCCCTGACAATAATAAAGCTCTGTCACACTCCCTGGCAGCAGTGAAGCTCTGTCATACACTCACTGGCCGCATTGAAGCTCTGTCATATACTCCCTGGCAGCACTAAAGCTCTGTCATATACTCCCTGGCAGCATGGAAACACTGTCATACACACCCTGTCAGCAGTGAAGCTATCTCATAAACTCTCTGGCAACAATGAAGCTCTGTCATACATTCCCTGGAAACAATGATGCTCTGTCAAACACTCCCAGCAGCAGTGAAGCCCTGTCAAACACTTCCTGGAAGCAGTGAAGCCCTATTATACACTCTCAGGCTGCAGTGAAGCTCTGTCATACACTCCCTGGCAGCAGGGAAGCTCTCTCATACACTATCTGGCAGGAGTGAAGCTCTGTCATAAACTACGTGGCAACATTGAAGCTTTGTCATGCAATTCGTTGTAACAATGAACCTCTGCCATACACTCCCTCTCAACAATGAAGCTCTGTCATACACTCCTGTCGTAGGGGAATGATGGATAAGGTAAACTCACTTGTTGGATGGTAACGATATATATATTGTCAGACTGTGGTAAGGAAGGGATGGGCCCAGCCTGCCGTGTTACTGCCTGGATGTCTAAACGCCGAGTGAGAACGAGGCAGAGCGACCCACTCGCTCATGCTGCATCCAGTGACGTCATACAGTCACAGGCCTAATAGGGATCTTCTATATAAAGCACATGGATGGTACTATAATGGTCAGTTAATCTATATATACAACACATGCAAAGGAGGATCAGCAACTATGCTGACACTCCCTGGCAACAATAAACCTCTGTCATGCACTCATTGGCAACAGTGAAGCTCTGTCATTAACTCCAAGGCAGCGGTGAAGGTCTGTCATACACTCTAGCAACAGCGAAGGTCTGTCATACACTCCCTTGGCAACAATGAAGCTCTGTCATACACTCCCTGACAAAGACGAAGCTTTGTCATACATTTCGTTGTAACAATGAACCTCTGCCATACACTCCCTCTCAACAATAATGCTCTTTCATACACTCCCTGGCAACAATAAACCTGTGTCATGCACTCGTTGGCAACAGTAAATCTCCTTCGTACACACCCTGACAACAATTAACCTGTATCATACACTCCCTTGCAACAATGAAGCTCTGCCATTAATTCCATGGCAGCAGTGAAGGTCTGTCACACACTCCCTAGCAACAGCGAAGGTCTGTCATACACTCCCTGGCAGCAGTGAAGCTCTGTCCTGTACTCCCTGGCAGCAGTGAAGCTCTGTCTTACACTCCTTGGCAACAATGAAGCTCTGTCATACACTCACTAACAAAAATGAATGTGTCAAACACTTCTTAGCATCAATTAAGCTCTCTCATACACTAACTGGCAGCAGTGAAGCTTTGTCGTATACTCCTCAGCACCAGTGAAGCTCTGTCATACACTCTCTGACAACAATGAAGCTCTGTCATACACTCCATAGCAGGAATGAAGCTCTTATACTCCCTGGCAATAATGAAGCATTCTCATGCTCTCTCTAGCAACAATGAAGCTCTGTCATACACTCCCTAGCAGAAATGAGGCTCTGTCGTACACTCCCTGGCAGCAATGAAGGTATGCTATACTCTCCTATGCAACAATAAAGCTCTGTCATACACTCCCTGACAGCAGAGAAGCTAAATCATACACTCCCTGCCAACAATAAAGCTGTGTCATGCACTCCTTGGCAACAATGAAGCTCTGTCATACACTCACTGGCAGCATTGAAGCTCTGTCATACACTCACTGGCAGCAGTTACGCTCTTTCATACACTCCCTGGCAACATTGTAGGTCTGCCATACACTCCATGGCAAAAATGAATCTCTGTCATAAACCCTCTGGCAGAAGTGAAGGTCTGTCATACGCTCCCTGCAACAATGAAGCTCTGTCATACACTCCCTGGCAGCAGTAAAGCTCTGTCATACACTCTCTGGAAGCAGTGAAGCTCTATCATATGCTCCCTGGCAGCAGTGAAGCTCTGTCATACACTGCCTGGCAGCGATGAAGCTCTGTCATATGCTCCCTGGCAGCAGTGAAGCTCTGTCATACACTCTCTGGAAGCAGTGAAGCTCTATCATACACTCCATGGCATATGAGACGCTTTGTAATACACTCCCTGGCAGCAAGGAAGCTCTGTCACACTCCCTGGCAGCAGTGAAGCTCTCTCATACACTTGTTAGCAGCAGTGATGCTCTATCATACAGTCCCTTAAAACATGTAAGCTCTTCCATATACTCCCTGGAAGCAGTGAAGTTCAGACATACACTCCTTGGCAGCAGTGAACCATCGTCAAACACTCCCTTGCAGCAGTGAAGCTAAGACATACACTCCCTGGCAGCAGTAAAGCTCTGTTATACACTCCTTGGCAACAACGGTGCTCTGTCATACACTCCCTGGCAGCAGTGAAGCTATGTCACTCTCTCCCTGGCAGCAGTGAAGCTATGTCATTCAGTCACTGACAGCAGTGAAGCTCTGTCATATACTCCCTGGCAGCAGTAAATCTACGTCAAATATTCCCTGGCAGAAGGGAAGCTCTGTCATACACTCCCTGGCAGCAGTGAAGCTCTGTCATAAACTCTCTGGCAACAGTGAAGCTCTCATACGCTCCCTGGCAACAATGAACCCATGTCATACACTCCCTGGAAACAATGAAGCTCTGCCAAACGTTCCCTGGTAGCAGTGAATCTCTGTTATACACTCCCTTGCAGCAGTGAAGCTGTCATACACTCCCTGGCAACAATGAAGCTCTGTTATGCACTATCAGGCTGCAGTGAAGCTCTGTCATACACTCCTTGGCAGAAGTGAAGCTCTGTCATACACTCCCTGGCAGCAGGGAAGCTCTGTCATACACTCCCTGGCAGGAGTGAAGCTCTGTCAAACTCCCTGGCAACATTGAAGCTTTGTCATACATTCCGTTGTAACAATGAACCTCTAGCATACACTCCGTCTCAACAATGAAGCGCTGTCATATACTCCCTGGCATCAATGAACCTCTCTCATTGGAAACAGTGAAGCTCTGTCATACACTCCCAGAAAACAATAAAACTTTGCCATACGCTCCCTGTCAACAGTGAAGTTGTCATTCACTCCCTGGCAACAATGAAGCTGTCATACACTTCCTGGCAACAATGAAGCTCGGTCATTAACTCCATGACAGCAGTGAAGCTCAGCCATACATTCTCTGGCAGCAGTGAAGCTCTGTCTTACACTCCTTGTCTACCAAGAAACTCTGTCATACACTCTCTGACAAAGATGAAGCTCTGTCATACACTCCCTGGCAGCAGTGAAGGTCTCTCATACTCTCCCTTGTAGCAGTGAAGCTCTGTCCTACACTAACTGGCAGCAGTGAAGCTTTGCCATACACTCCTCAGCGCCATTGAAGCTCTGTCATACACTCCCTGCCAACAATGAAGCTCTGTCATACACTCTCTGGCAGCAATGAAACTTTGTCATACATTCACTGGCAGCAGTGAATCTCTGTCACACTCTCCGTGGCAGCAGTGAAGCTATGTCATACACTCCCTGGCAATTCTGAAACTCTGTCATACACCCCCTGGCAACAATGAAGCTCAGTCAAATAGTCCCAGGCAACAATGAAACTCTGTCTTACACTCCCTTGCAACAATGAAACTGTCATACACTCCCTGGCAGCAATGAAGCTCTGTCATTCTCTCCATGGCAGCAGTGAAGCTCTGTCATACACTCCCTGGCAGCATTGAATCTGTCATACACTCCCTGGCTGCAATATAGCTCTGTCATACACACCCTAGAAGCAGCGATGCTCTTTCGTACACTCCCTTGCGTCAATGAATCTCTAAATCACTCTCTGGCAACAGTGAAGCTCTGTCATACTCCCCCTTTCAACAATGAAGCTCTGTCAAACACTCTCTGGCAACAATGAAGCTGTCATATACTCCCTGCCAATAACGAAGCTCTGTCATGCACTCCCTGGCAACAGTGAAGCTCTGTAATACACTGACAACAATGAAGCCTGTCATACACTCCATTACAACATTGAAGCTCTGTCACACACTTCATGGCAACAATGAAGCTCTGTCATTCACTCCCTGGCAACAATAAAGCTCCATCAAAAACTCCTTTGCATCAATTAAGATATGTCATAGACTCCCTTGCCAGCAGTAAAGCTCTGTCATACTATTCCTTCTGGCAGTGAAGCGCTGTCATGTACTCCCTGGCAGCAGTGAAGCTCTCACACTCTCCCTGTCAGCAGTGAAGCTCTGACATCCACTCCCTGTCAGCAGTGAACCTCTGTCATACATTCCCTGGCAGCAGCAAAGCTCTGTCATTCACTACCTGGCATCAGTGAAGCTCTGTCATAAACTCCTTGGAAAAAATGAAGCTCTGTCATACAGTCCCTGGCAAAAAAGAAGATCTCTCTCACACTCCTTCGCAGCAATGAAGCTTAGTCATACGCTCCCTGGCAGCAGTGAATCTGTTATACTCTCCCTGTCAGCAGAGAAGCTCTGTCATGCTCTCCTGGCAGCGGCAAAGCTCTGTCATACACTCCGTGGCAGAAATGAAGCTCTGTCATACACTCCCTTGCAGCAGTGAAGCTCTGTCATACAATCCCTGGCAGCAGTGAAGCTCTGTCATACACTCCCTGGCAGCAGTGAAGCTCTGTCTTACACTCCCTGGCAGCAATGAAGTTCTGTCATTCGCTCCCTGGTAGTAGTAAACCTCTCTCATAAACTCCCTGACACCAGTGAAGATCTGTCATTCACTCCCTGGCACCCCTGAAACTGTGTTATAGACTCCCTGGCAAAAATAAAGCCCTCTTACACTGTTTGGCAAGAATGAAGCTTTATCACACACTCTCCGGGTGCAATGAAGCTGTTATACACTCCCTTGCAACAGTGAAGCACTGTCATTCACTACCTGGCAGCAGGAAAGCTCTGTCATTCACTCCCAGGCAGCAGTGAAGCTCTGTTATAAATTCCCTGTCAGCAGGAAAGCTCTGTCATACACTCCCTGGCAACAATGAAGCTGTGTCATAGACTCCCTGGCTACAATAAAGCTCTGTGATACACTCACTGGCAGCAGTGAAGCTCTGCCATACACTCAGTGGCAGTGGTGAATCTCTGTCATACACTCCCTGGCAGGAATGAAGCTCTCATTTGCTCCCTGGTAGCAGTAAAGCTTTGTCATACACTCCCTGTCAGCAGTGAAGTTCTGTCATTCACTCTATGGCAGCAGTGAAGCTCTGTCATACACTCCTTGGCAATAATGAAGCTCTGTCGCACAGTCCTTGGCACCAGGGAAGCTCTGTCATACACTCCCTGGCAGCAGTGAAGCCCTGTTATACACTTCCTGGTAATAACGATGATCTGTCATACACTCCTTGGCAATAATGAAGCTCTGTCATACACTCCCTGGCAACAATGAAGCTCTGTCATATACTCCCTGGCAAGAATGGACACCTGTCATTCACTCCGTGGCAACAATGAAGCTCTGCCCTAAACTCCCTGGCAGTAGTGAAGCTCTCTGATACACTCCGTGGCAGCAGTGAAGCCCTGTCATAAGCTCCCTTGCAGCAATAAAGCTCTGCCATACACTCCCTGGCAGCAGTGAAGCCCTGTTATACACTCCCTGGAAGCAACGATGCTCTCTCATACACTCCCTGGCAACAATTAAACTCTGCCGTAAACTCCCTGGCAGCAGTGAAGCTCTGTCATATACTCCGTGGCAATAGTAAAGCTCAGTCATACACACTCCCTCGCAGCAGTGAAGCTCTGTCATGCAGTCCCTGGAAGCAGTGAAGCTCTCTCATACACTCCCTGGCAGCAGTAAAGCTCTCTCATACACTCTCTGGCAGCGGGAAGCTCTGTCATACGCTCCCTGGCAGCAGTGAAGCTCTCTCATAAACTCCCTGGCAGCAATGAAGCACTGTCATACTCTCCCTGGCAAAAATGAAGCTGTCATATACTCAATGGCAAAAATGAACCCCTGTCATTTACTCCCAGGCAACAATGAAGCTCTGCCGCTCACTCTCTTGCAGCAATGAAGCTCTGTCATACAATGTTTTGCAACAATGATGCTCTGTCATAGACTCCCATCCTGCAGTGAAGCTCTATCATCAACTCCCTGGCAGCAGAGAAGCTCTATCCTAAACTCCCTGGCAGCAATGAAGTTCTGTCATACGCTCCCTGGCAGCAGTAAATCTCTCCCATATACTCCCTGGTGGCAGTAAATGTCTGTCATACACTCCCAGGCAGCAGTGAAGCTCTTTCATACACTCCCTGGCAGCAGTTAAGCTCTGTTATGCTCTCCTTGGCAGCAGTGAAGCTGTTTCATACACTCCCTGGCAGCAGTGAAGCTCTGCCATTGTTACGAACATAGTCAGTTGGTCCCTGGGTTATAGTGCTTTTCGTAACAAAATAACAAATTTAGTGCGTCTAGGTCTTCACTCGGAGAGGAAAATGAATTTTCTTAGTTTCTTTTTATTTTATTAATAATCTTAATAATCATAATAATCACTTAAATCCACCTCTCATATTTTGCACTATGAGTAGAATACTTTTACCATTTCTCGTTAAAACATCACAGTACTAGGTCAAGTGTTTACAAATGGCCATGAGTGAGTCACGAAATATTAGTATATGTACATGCACAGGCGTTGCTTAAAAACTCCAACACAATAGATTTCTTATTACAGGGTTCACTTTACAATAAGCTCTCTTACACTACAGAGGCTTGCTCACTTGGCTTCATTTTCTATAAGAGCTTCTTAACTGCCTTCTCCAACCGAAATAAGTCTTAGCAATGAGTTCCCGAAAATTCCTGGAATTTTCTAGGGTGGCGAATGGTGGTTTTAGAGGTGGATACTTCCCTCGACACTTCCTGGTCCAGAAGAAGGCATGAACTGAATTCAGTGAGGCTTTACCAGCCCACTTTGTCTCGGTCAGAGCAGGGGTTGAGCAGCTCAAATCACCTACCGGTGCTTGGCCAGGTCACCAGCAGTTGACACTAATTAAACAACCTACCTATATACAAAGCTAAGTAATACGACCAGATAATATTATAAAGTCGAGTAAATGGATTTTAGCTACTAATGGAATTACTCCTGAATATAATATTAAGTGAAATAACAAAAATAACATGTAAAAGTATACCATTGTGATAATAACAAGTAGAAACAGTCTACTTAAAATTAATAAAAGGGAGTAACAGTCATACACTCTCTGGCATCAGTGAAGCTCTGGCATACACTCCCTGGCATCAGTGAAGCTCTGTTATACAGTCCCTGGCAGCAGGTAAGCTCTGGCATACACTCCCTAGCAACAATGAAACGCTGTCATACACTCCCTGGTAGCAAGGAAGCTCTGTCATACATTCTCATGCAGCAGTGAAGCTCCCTCATAAAATCCCTGGCAGCAATGAAGCTCTGTCATACACTCCCTGGCAACACTGAGCTCTGTCATACATTCTCTGGCAGTAGTGAAGCTCTGTTATGCTCTCCCAGGCAACAATGAAGCTCTCTCATACACTCCCTGGCAGCAGTGAAGCTCTCTTATACACTCTCTGGCAGCAATGAATCTCTGTCATACAATCCCTTTCAGCAGTGAAGCTGTGTCATACTGTCCCTGGCAACAATGAAGCCCTCCGTGTGCAGCTCTCGCTTCACACACGGAGGGCTCGGGTTCGATTCCCAGCGGGCGGAAACATTTTGGCACATTTCCTTACACCTGTTGTCCTGTTCACCTAGCAGCAAATAGGTACCTGGGTGTTAGTCGACTAGTGTGGGTGGCATCCTGGGGGACAAGATTGAGGACCGCAATGGAAATAAGTTAGACAGTCCTCGATGATGCACTGACTTTCTTGGGTTATCCTGGGTGGCTAACCCTCCGGGGTTAAAAATCCAAACGAAATCTTATGGCCAAATTGGTAAAAGTTTCGAACTAAGTTTAGAACAACTTAAATATAGCATTAGAACCGGACAAGATTCCAATGCTATATTTATTCATGTGAGATATTTTAACCATCCAATTGATTTTCAAAAAGTTGAGAAAGTTGTATCAAGCAAGTCCATGGTCGACAGGAATATAATTGAATCTTGTTTCATGAAAAGCAGTTTTGATAATGTGAATATTTCCTTTGGTTTACCTAAATTAGATTCATTTGCGGTGGACCCTCGACATTCGATACTAATCCGTTCCTGAGAGCTATCGAATGTCGAAAATATCGAAAGTCGAATTAATTTTCCCCATAAGAAATAATGGAAATCAAATTAATCCATGTAAGACACCCAAAAGTATGATAAAAAAAATGTTACCACATGAAATATTAAGTTTAATGCAATAAAATAATTACAATAACAGCAATAACAATACATTAATAACAGAATAATTGACACTTACCTTTAATGAAGATCTGGTGATGCAACATACAGGGTTATAAACTATTCCACACTGATAGGGTCAACAGGAAGGGTGGTGGAGTGGCGATGTAAGAGATAATTTAACTTGTTGTGTTAGACATGATATAAGAATAGAAACACAGGACATAGAATCTGTTTGGCTACAGTTTCTCGAGGGGTATGAAAAATTAATTTTGGGTGTGATTTATAGGCCCCCAAACCTTGACAGGGAGTGCAGTAAGCTGCTATGGGACGAAATTCATAAGGCATCTATATATGAAAATGTTGTGTTAATGGAGAATTTTAACTTTAGACAAATTGACTGGAATAATTTGACAGGATATCTTGAGTCTAGTGACTTTCTTGATACGGTTCAGGATTGCTTTTTAAAACAGTTTGTGACAGAGCCAACTAGAGGAAACAATCTGCTTGACTTGGTTCTTGCCAACAAAGATTCACTAATTAATAATCTTGAGGTTAATGATGAGCTTGGGGAAAGTGATCACAAATCACTTAGTTTCAATATTATGGAATTACCCAGTAAACTGCAATCAAGTCTCTGTCCCAGATTTTAGATTGGCTGATTTCCTGGGACTGAAAAATTACCAGGGTGGGCTAAATTGGGATGATCTGACTATGGGTCAGGTAGCTGGTGTTGGTTGCCAATAAGACTTTTTTCAGAGCATAGTTCTAGCTGCCCAGACAACTTTTGTTCCGAGTAGGGAAATTAGATCTAACAAAAATGATCCCAAATGGATGAACAATAGATAACAACATCTCATTGGTCAAAAGAGAGGCATATATAGGCATATCAAAAGAGGGGAAGGGCAGTAAAGAAACCAACATATTCAATTAAAGAGAGAAATAAAAAAGGAATAAGAAAAGCATAAAGGGATTATGAGGCTAAGGTCACAAGAGATTCAAAGATTAACCCAAAAGGGTTCTTTTCAGAAGTAAGATTAGAGACAAGTTAGGCCCACTTAAGAGTAGCTAAGGTTAGATCACTGACAGTGATAGGGAATGAGAGGGAAAAGTTCAATAGATAGGAATAGCGAGGGAGTATGTAGTAACAATAGTTTCATTGCCGGCTACTTGTTAAGGTAGGGTAAGTCAAGCTCCCGCCTTTTCTCCCCCACCCCTAAAGTGATAGTTTGATTGCCGGCTGCTTGTTAACGTAGGGTCAGTCTAGCTCCCACTATCCCTTCCCCTCCCTCTTCCCCCCCTCCCCGAAAGGTGACGTGTGGGGCTCTGGTCAAACAGTAAATCACTCGACTCACAGCTCCCAACACTACTGTAAGTACATGCCTGCCTTGTATTCTAGTGGATTTATTGGTTGAAAGCTTCACTTTTGACCAATAATAAACTTAGTCTTTTCAGCCTTGCTCTAAATTGACTGTTGTAATAGTCACCACGTCTTTTGAGTATTGTACTTACCATGGAGAGTGATTTCTTAAGCAGTGGGTAACCTGTCTATCTTTTCAGCTTGGATGACAGAGAGGGTCACCTGTCAATCAACGAGGAGAACGGATGGAGAAGGACTAACGTCCTGGAGACGTCCCATTTTGGATTTAATTACCTGTGCACCTGTATGAAATTGCAGGACGTAACCCCACATCATTGCAGCGGTAAAGAACCTGCTTTCCTGTCATCAGGATAGAATACTCACCACGATACTCTGTGAAGAACTAGCCGGTGGTGGTCACCAACACCTGCGACCCCCCCCCACATCAGCAACGGCTAAGATTTCAACAACAGTGTCACCAACACCAGACACCCCTATATATATATATATATTAGCGTTGAATTCAGTTATCATTTATATTTTTCATTTTTCATTTTCTTTAATGTAGGATTAATATTTCATATTTAAGTGTTTCATATTTTAAATTTCTATATAATAAAGTGTTTATGCTTGTCTGTTATTATTTCTTTTTCTATTCATTAATTTTCCTGAGGAGGAGCCAGCCTGAGTAATACTGTCTGAAGTTGTTACAGGGCTGAGTAAGCCTTCACAAGTGGCGACCTTGCCAGGATACAACTCGACAGAATCAAGATTCAATTCCATCTCGAATCTACCATTCGAACTTCAACGCTGCATACCACAGACGGTTACCACCAGCCATGAGTAATCATTCTCTATGGTAGGACTACGGTACAGGTATTTAAAAGATTTGGTGATTGTTATAGTCTCAATTTATTGTAAGTCAAGTCAGGCAGGATATAATATTTAATTCTGCCACCAAATTTTATGTGAGCTTGAAACACTTTGGAGGATTAGACTCTAGGGACCCGAGATTTTCCAGTGGCAATTTGTTCCATTGAACTCTTTATTATATCAAGGGAACTGTCAAAGGACACTCTTGATTTGTTGGTGAGAAGATTGGATGGTCAAGTGACCCCATTCTACTTGCTGTTTGCTCAGAGCCGGCATAGAACCCTTCGTTTTCATTAATACATATTGTTTAATTGAAGTAGGGATCGAGCCCTCTGGTTTATTTACAGTTTGAACGGAGCAGGAATTGAACCCTCCATTTTCTTTAATACCCGTTTCATTTCCCCTGATAGTTTAAGTTATTCTTGCAAGCATGGAGGAATACCAGTTTTGGATGAACGCTGGAAGTAAGTTAGGAATAACAGGGAAAAATTTAGAATCTTTCATTAGTGCTAAGATCCAGGAAAGACTTGAAAGAGAGAGAATTGAGAGAGAAGAAAGACAGCTAGAAAAGAGAAGAGAATAAGGAGAGAGAGAGAATCGAAAGAGAAGAGAAAAAGGAGAAAGAGAACCTTGAAAGACAGGAGGAAAAGGAGAGAGAGAGAATTGAGAGAGAAATCCGAGAAAGACAGTTAGAAAGAGAGCGAGAAGACCAAAAAGAGCGTGATAGACTTGATCGTGAGGAAAGAGCTAGGGAACGTGAGGAACAAGCTAAGATACGTGAGGAACAAGCTAAGATACGTGAGGAACAGGCTAAATTAAGAGAACTTGAGGAAAGAGCAAAGGATAGAGAAGTTGAGGAAAAAGCTAGACAACGTGAGGAAAGAGCTAGAGAGCATGAGTTAATAGAGAGAGAAAAGGATCGCGAGCTCGAAAAATCTCGCCTTGAATTGGAGAATAAAAAGTTAACTCTTACACAACAACAACTAGAGGAAGGAGTAATGGAACAACGTGCAGTCAGTGCACATATTCCAACACCTAATTTACCTCCCTTCACAGAGGGGGAAGACATAACTTCATACATTATCAGGTTTGAAAATACCGCTACCCTCGGTGAATGGCCTGCTGACACCTGGGCTACCAGGTTAGGAATGTTATTTTCTGGTACAGCCTTGAATATCTATGCAACTTTGTCACAGGATATCATATGTAATTATAACCTACTGAAGAAGGCAATCCTTAAAGCATATCAAAAAACCACTAATTCTTACAGGAAAGATTTCAGGTATGCCACCTGACAGCCTGGCCAGAACTTTCAGCAGTTACAGGTAACACTCTTTCGTTTGTTCGACTTTTGGATAGAGAGTTCAGGAATTGATCACAGTTATGAATCTCTTAGAGACTTCATGGTTGCTGACCAGTTCCTGACAGCTCTTCCCCATCAGATACAAACATTCATCAGAGAACATAACCTGATTAAAGCTGAGGAAGTTGCTGAGGCTGCTGACCTGTATGCTGAGGCTCACAATTCCTATAAAGACCTAAAGGGATCGAACCCTAAGGGCAAGGGTTCATCAGACCTGAAGAAATCAAAGCCTCTAGTGGAAAGTAAAATGACTTCTTTTATTCCTGTTTGTCATTTGTGTGGTGTTAAGGGGAATAAACGTCCAGACTGTCCTTCTAAGAAGGTCCAAAAAGTTGGAAGATGTTTTAAAGACTGTAATGACCAAGCACCCTTCTGTTCAGGAACAGTTAATGGACTTAATGTATCTACCATTTTACGAGACACTGGATGCACATGTATAGTCATTTCTGATAAGCTGTTCCCTAATCTTCAAGAAACTCATTCCTCTGCTATACTTTCAGACTACTTGGGCCGTACGGACACTTTTCCTACCATCCGTTGTTACATTAGCTCTAAATGGTTCACAGGTTGGTCTGAAGCCGTACTAGCTCCCATCACTTCTTGCTCCATACTAATAGGTAATGTAAAAGGTGCCATTCTTCCTTCTGAGGTTGACCTTTCATCACCAAAGATGGACATAGGTGTTTCAGATCCTCTTCCTGTAGAGTCAGAGAAGCCCCTCGAAAGTTCAGATGAGACAGTGTCTCGTGAGATTCATGTGGGATTTAAAGCCAGTGATGCGACTCTCGAAAGCGAGGTAGTAGGATCACCGGTTCACTTGTTAGATGAAAGTGAAGATATCACCTCCGATACCATAAATATCTTGACTAGGGCTCAGACCAAAGCCCAGGCTTCTCCTAATGTCCATCCTTTGATTTTCCCTGACTTTAAGCCTTTAGATGTATCGAAGGACTCCTTTGCCAATTTACAACGTAATTGCCCTTCTCTTCAGAATTGCCATAATGCCGCTAAACAAAATCAAGTTATCCAAAGGAAAAACTTTTCATATAAATTTGAATATATAAAAGATATCTTGTACAAGTCAGTATTCAAATTAAATTCAGATGAGATAGACTATTCCATCTTAGTTGTTCCAAGTCAATGCAGAGAGACTGTTCTTAAAATGGCTCATGACCTGCCAGTGGCCGGACATTTCTCGCATCGTAAAACCTTAAATAAAATTAGGGAAACCTATTTTTGGCCAAAAATGTCCTCAGATATCACTACCTATTGTAGATCATGTAAAGTTTGCCAACTGTCATCCTCCCGAGGTACCAGGCGAGTACCTATGGTCAAAATGCCTATCTTTATGGTACCGATTGAAAGAGTAGCTATTGACATCGTTGGTTCTTTATCTCCACTTTCATCTGGGGGGCATAGATATATATTAACATTAGTTGATTATGCTTCGAGTTTCCCTGAAGCCATACCCTTAAAGACCATAACTACTACAGAGGTGGCTGAAGCCCTTTTGTCCATCTTCTCCAGAGTGGGCATCCCTAGAGAAATTTTGTCTGACCGTGGGACACAATTCACATCTGACTTAATGCAACATCTATACCAACTTCTGGGAGTGAAGCCTCTCTTCACCACACCCTATCATCCCAGCTGTAATGGGAGGATTGAGCGCCAGCATTCGATTCTCAAGTCCATTTTAAGGAAACTTTGCTCCCTTAAACCTAAGGAGTGGCATCGTTACCTACCCTGTGCTTTGTTTGCCATGAGGGAAGTTCCCAGTGACTCTTTGGGGTTTTCACCTTTTGAACTTCTCTATGGTAGACAGGCCAGAGGCCCATTGTCCATCCTTCATGACTTATGGACTAATGAGGAGGTAAATGCTGAGGTTCAGTCTTCTTACCAGTTTCTCCTTGACCTTAGATCCAAACTTGAGGAGACCTCTGACATAGTTTCGAAAAACCTAAGCTTGTCAATGGACCAGTACAAAACCTATTTTGATTCCAGAAGTCAGAGGAGAAGTTTTAACGTAGGAGAGGAAGTTCTTGTACTTTTGCCTATCAAGTCAAATAAATTATTAGTAGCATGGAAAGGTCCATACAAAGTATTAAAAATTTGTGGGAAAGTTGACTACCTCATAGAAGTCAAGGGGAAACCTAAGCTTTATCATATCAACATCCTTAAGAAATATTACCGAAGAAATTCGGTTAACTGCCTTAATAACTTTGACTTAGTTTTTCCACACGAACTTGATAAAACAACTGAAGAATGTAAAGTGTGTGTAATTGACACCTCTAACTTAGACTATGATGAAGAACTACATGACTTGGTGACTCTTGACCACTCGGATGCAACCAACATTAATATTAATGAATCTTTGGATGACCATAAGAGACATGAACTACTTCAATGTGTGAGTAACTTTTCAGACGTCTTTACTGATATTCCAGGTGTTACCTCCACGGTAGTCCATAAGATTGACTTAGTGACGGACAATCCTATCAAACGAAAATTATACCCAGTTCCAGTTCACCTTAGGGATGCATTTGACCGAGAGGTAGACAAATTATTAAAACTAAAGATCATTGAACCTTCAGTATCTTCATATTGTTCACCAGTAGTCATGGTTAAGAAGGAGGATAATTCATATAGACTTGCTATTGACTTCAGAGGCCTTAATGCTATAACTCGGTGGGATGCTGAACCTATGCCCTTAATAGATAGCGATCTACACAAATTTTATGACGATTCCTTCTTTTCAGAGATTGATATTGCGCAGGCATATCATCAAGTAATGTTAGATCCTTCTTCTAAGCAGTACACTGCTTTTCCTACACACCAAGGACTGATGCAATATAGAACTATGCCCTTCGGTTTGGTAACTGCCTGTGCTACCTACGTGAGACTGATGAGAAAGGTCTTGGGTAATATGCCAAATGTTTCAGTTTATTTTGATAACATTTACGTAATGACATCCACGTGGTACGAACATATCCAAACATTAACATCAGTTTTGCGTATGTTATGCTCACATGGCCTCACTGCCAAGCCGAAGACATGCTTCCTTGGGTATAACAAGATTAGATATCTTGGACTGATACTTTCTAATAACACTCTGCAGCCTCTCCCCAGTAAGATCAAAGCTTTATTAGAATTTAAATTCCCCAAAACCAAGAAGCTCATGCGTAGCTTTCTTGGTTCTGTAAATTTTTATGCACGGTTTATCCCGAACCTTACTGATCTTACAGGCATCTTATCTGACTTCCTTAAAAAGTCTGTGAAGGAACCTCTTGAACTTTCCGATGTAGCTCGGGAAAAGTTTAATGAGATTAAAAGCATCTTTTCGAAAGACCCTATACTTAAGATTCCAGATATTAATGAAACATTTTGTTTAAGAACTGATGCCTCCAATACTGGCTTAGGTGCGGTGCTACAACAATACCATGATGGTACTCCCTTCCCTGTATGCTTCCTAAGCCGGAAACTCCTTTCCGCAGAAACGAGATACTCCACCATAGAAAAGGAATGTTTGGCCCTTGTGTGGGGTATCTCCAAACTTAAATTTTATTTGCTGGGAAAAGAATTAATTTTAGAAACGGACCACAAACCTTTGATATACCTAGAAACTTTTAAGGGAACCAACAGTCGCCTCTTGAGGTGGACATTGGCACTCCAAGCTTTTAAGTTCCATATTGTGTATATCAATGGTTCATCCAATTATTTCTCTGACTGGTTAAGTCGTGACAGTCAGTAGAAGATTTGTTGCCTTACGTGACTTCCATATGTTAGAACTTTTTCCTCGCCTATTCTTCTTATACTCCTTGACTATAAGTCATGGTATGGGGGAGTGAGAGGGAAAAGTGCAATAGATAGGAGTAGCGAGGGAGTATATAGTAACAATAGTTTCATTGCCGGCTACTTGTTAAGGTAGGGTAAGTCAAGCTCCCGCCTTTTCTCCCCCACCCCTAAAGTGATAGTTTGATTGCCAGCTACTTGTTAAGGTAGGGTAAGTCAAGCTCCCGCCTTTTCTCCCCCACCCCTAAAGTGATAGTTTGATTGCCGGCTGCTTGTTAACGTAGGGTCAGTCTAGCTCCCACTATCCCTTCCCCTCCCTCTTCCCCCCCGAAAGGTGACGTGTGGGGCTCTGGTCAAACAGTAAATCACTCGACTCACAGCTCCCAACACTACTGTAAGTACATGCCTGCCTTGTATTCTAGTGGATTTATTGGTTGAAAGCTTCACTTTTGACCAATAATAAACTTAGTCTTTTCAGCCTTGCTCTAAATTGACTGATGTAATAGCCACCACGTCTTTTGAGTATTGTACTTACCATGGAGAGTGATTTCTTAAGCAGTGGGTAACCTGTCTATCTTTTCAGCTTGGATGACTGAGAGGGTCACCTGTCAATCAACGAGGAGAACGGATGGAGAAGGACTAACGTCCTGGAGACGCCCCATTTTGGATTTAATTACCTGTGCACCTGTATGAAATTGCAGGACGTAACCCCACATCATTGCAGCGGTAAAGAACCTGCTTTCCTGTCATCGGGATAGAATACTCACCACGATACTCTGTGAAGAACTAGCCGGTGGTGGTCACCAACACCTGCAACCCCCCCCCCACATCAGCAACGGCTATGATTTCAACAACGGTGTCACCAACACCAGACACCCCTATATATATATATTAGCGTTGAATTCAGTTATCATTTATATTTTTCATTTTTCATTTTCTTTAATGTAGGATTAATATTTCATATTTAAGTGTTTTATATTTTAAATTTCTATATAATAAAATGTTTATGCTTGTCTGTTATTATTTCTTTTTCTATTCATTAATTTTCCTGAGGAGGAGCCAGCCTGAGTAATACTGTCTGAAGTTATTACAGGGCTGAGTAAGCCTTCACAGGGATATGTGTGAAATTTTCAATTCTTATTTCCTCTCAGTCTTTACTCAAGAAGATACAGTGGATCCCCGGTTCACGTTATTAATCCATTCCTGAGAGCTCATCGTAAAGCAAAATTATCGGAAAGCGAACCAATTTTCCACATAAGAAATAATGGAAATCAAATTAATCCGTGCAAGACGCACAAAAGTATGAAAAAAACTTTTACCACATGAAATATTAAGTTTAAGGCAATAGAATAATTACAATAACAATAATAACAATAGAATAATCACAATAGAATAATTGACACTTACCTTTAATGAAGATCTGGTGATGATTGATGGGATGGGAGGAGGGGAGAGTGTGGATGGTCTTAGTGTTTAGAAGGGGAATCCCCTTCCATTAGGACTTGAGGTAGCAAGTCCTTTTCTGGGGTTACTTCCCTTCTTCTTTTAATGCCACTAGGACCAGCTTGAGAGTCACTGGACTTCTGTCGCACAACATATCTGTCCATAGAGGCCTGTACCTCCCATTCCTTTATGACTTTCCTAAAGTGGTTCACAACATTGTCAGTGTACAGGTTGCCAACACGGCTTGCAGTAGCTGTGTCAGGGTGATTTTCATCATAAAAGGTTTGCACTTCAAGCCACTTTGCACACATTTCCTTAATCTTTGAAGTAGGCAACTTCTTCAATTTCTCTCTCCCCTCCTCTGAAGCAGTTTCCTCAGGTGTGGCCTCTTGCTGTTGAAGATGATCTAGCAGCTCATCTGTGGTTAGTTCGTCATTGTCCTCCTCCACCAACTCTTCCACATCCTCCCCACTAACCTCCAACCCCAAGGACTTCCCCAATGCCACAATGGATTCCTCAACTGGCATAGGATTCCCAGGGTTAGCCTCAAACCCTTCAAAATCCCTTTTGTCTACACATTCTGGCCACAGTTTTTTCCAAGCAGAGTTCAAGGTCCACTTAGTCACTTTCTCCGAAGCCTTACCTATAAGGTTTATACAACTGTGTATATTAAAGTGATCCTTCCAAAACTCTTTTTGAGTCAGTTGAGTTTCTGTGGTCACTACAAAGCACTTTTGAAACATAGCTTTTGTGTACAGTTTCTTGAAGTTGGAAATGACATGCTGGTCCATGGGCTGCAGGAGAGGAGTGGTATTAGGAGGCAAAAACTTTACCTTAAAGAAGCTCATGTGCGCAGAAAGTCGCTCTGCCACGTCTGAAGGATGACCAGGAGCATTGTCTAATACCAGGCTGAACTTAAGGTCTAATTTATTTTCAGTTAGGTAATTTTTCACAGTGGGGGCAAATTCATGGTGTAACCAGTCATAGAAAAAGTCCCTAGTGACCCATGCCTTACTGTTTGCCCTTCACAGCACACACAAATTAAATCTTTCAAACCAACCTTTGCTGGTCTTAAAGTCACTCGCATCACCACTAGTTGCAGGCAATTTCTTTACCAAACCATTATGCAACTGCCTAGCCTTTTCACAAATGATCGCTTGAGAGATGCTATCTCCTGCTATCTGTTTTTCATTTATCCACACCAATAACAGTCTCTCAACATCTTCTAACACTTGCACCTTTTGCAACAACAGCTTCCTTGATTGCCGTTTTCCTGCTCACTATAGTAGAGATGGTTGATTGGGGTTTACCGTACAACCTGGCCAGCTCCGACACACACACTCCATTTTCGTACTTTGCAATTATCTCTTTCTTCATTTCAATAGTCATTAGCACCTTTTTTCTCGAAGGCTTGGCACTAGAAACTTTCTTGGGGCCCATGGTTACTTATTTTGCAGAAACAAGCACCAAAAAAAGTGATAATATGGAATGTACCGAATGCATACTTAGATGCGTGCACACTGGTTGGCTTGTAAACACTGGCACACAAGGTGCAGTTCAGGCCACACGTGGACATGTCTCGTACGAATCGCATCGAATGTCGGGTTTTCCATCGAATGTCGAGGTGAAATTTTTGCAATAAAATGCATCGAATGTCGGATTTATCGAATGTCGATGCCATTGAATGTCGGGGGTCAACTGTATAATCTATAAAATTTGGGAAGAATTTAATAATACATTGGACAAATAATAAATTTTAATTCTTGGGTAGAGTGTTAGGCTTGAGCAATTATTTTATTAGTGGGATCTCGTGAAGGACCTGCCTAGTTGGGCCAACAGGCCTGTTGCAGTGTTCCTCTTTTCTTATGAGTCGGGTGTCGTCGTGCGTCAGATGTTGCTTTGTTGTGGGATGTGATGGTGAGGTGTGGTCTCGACCCTTTATATGCCTTCCTTTGATGTATTGTCTTTATACTTCCTTGATAATGTGATAAGTCACAAAAGTGCTTTGAATTTCACTATTTTTCACAGTGGTTGTTTTGCATATTTTGATATCACCTGTTTACTGTGATCTTATTGCATATATATATATATATATATATATATATATATATATATATATATATATATATATATATATATATATATATATATGTGTGTGTGTACTCACCTATTTGTACTCACCTATTTGTGGTTGCAGGGGTCGAGTCCTAGCTCCTGGCCCCGCCTCTTCACCGGTTGCTACTAGGCCCTCTCTCTCCCCGCTCCATGAGCTTTATCAAACCTCGTCTTAAAACTGTGTATGGTTCCTGCCTCCACTACGTCATTTTCTAGGCTATTCCACTGCCTTACAACTCTATGACTGAAGAAATACTTCCTACTATCTCTCTGACTCATTTGTGTCTTCAACTTCCAATTGTGGCCTCTTGTTTCTGTGTCCCCTCCCTGGAACATCCTGTCTTTGTCCACCTTGTCTATTCCATGCAGTATTTTATATGTCGTTATCATGTCTCCCCTGACCCTCCTGTCCTCCAGTGTCGTCAGGCCGATTTCCCTTAATCTTTCTTCATAGGACATTCCCCTTAGCTCTGGAACTAACCTTGTCGCAAACCTTTGTACTTTCTCTAGTTTCTTGACGTGCTTTATCAAGTGCGGGTTCCAAACAGGTGCTGCATACTCCAGTATGGGCCTGACATACACGGTGTACAGTGTCTTGAATGATTCCTTACTAAGGTATCGGAATGCTGTTCTCAGGTTTGCCAGGCGCCCATATGCTGCAGTAAGTAAGTAAGTAAGTAAGTAAGTTTATTCAGGTATGCACAAATACAGTTACATAGAATTATCATACATAGCAGCATATGTGTAGAGAACCTAGGATAACCCAAAAAAGTCAGACAGAGTGACTTATTTCCATTGGGGTCCTTTTACCTTATTATTATAGTATAAAGGTTATAATATTTTCTTATTATTCTACAATGAAGATAACATCTTATTATCATACTAAAAAGACTATCTGCTACACCAAGGTCATTAAGACTATCTACAATACGAGGGTCATTACAAGGAATAAGGTAAAATTTACACGTATGTTAGCTAAAAAATAGAAAATCATTCCCCTCCCTTTCTGTAGCTACATTCATCAGACACCTTTTGGCACTCTTCTTGAACTGGTTCACGCTATGACTGGCTTTGACATGTGCGGGTAGTCTGTTCCATTCCTTTATTGCTGTACAATAAAAGGTGTTTGAAGCCTGGCCAATGACTGTGGGTACTACAAAGTTGTGCTCTCTCCCCCTAGTACTATGATTGCTTTGGTTCCCAACCTTGACAAAATTGACAGCAAGATATTCTGGACATTGTTTGTGAGCAATTTTATAAACATGATTTAGCTTCAGTTGTTTTACTCTGTCTTCAACATTCAGCATATCCAACTGCTGTAATTCATCCTGGCCTACATGTTCTCTTGGTCCCAGCCCCAGGATGAATCTTACGATTTTGTTCTGGGTGATTTGCAGTCTATCTTTCAGTTTTTTTGTCAAGGCAGAGTACCAAGAAGAGCAAGCGTAATCCATATGGCATTGTATAAGGGCTAGACATAGGGTCCTGCGAGCCTCAGTAGGTAGACACTGTGCTTGTCTATACAGGAACTTCAGTTTGGCATTCGCTTTCTTTACTACACTGTTCCCTATCAATTCTCCTGACATGCATGGGTCAAAGGGGATTCCCAAATATTTTACTGATGAAACCAAAGTGATGGGCTCCCCATTACATTGAACATTAAAATTATTTACCCTTCTCAGTTTATGTTTCGTGCCAAAGAGAATGGCTTCAGTTTTCCCTAGGTGTAATGATAGTTTGTTGTCTACTAACCATTTGCTGCAGGACTCCAGTTCCAGTGTTAAAACATTAGCAATATCTTGTGGGTCTTTACCTGACACTAACAGAGCACTGTCATCTGCATACAGTAGGAGTTTGCACTTGACACTGATAGGCATATCATTGACATAACATAAGAATAATAAGGGACCCAGAATACTACCTTGGGGAACTCCACATGTTATCGGCAGGGGTTCTGATTCTGTTTTGTTGATTTTGACTATTTGTCTCCTGTTGCTAAGGTAGGACTTAAACCAGTCTACAGAACCTATACCAATAGCTTGAAGTTTATTACATAATATATTGTGGTTGACAGTATCGAAGGCCTTTTGCAGGTCTAAGGTTACCATGCCTATGAGGTTCCCCTTTGACATTTCAGTTCTCAGGTAATCCATCAGATTAATAAGGGAGGTGTCGGTTGAGTAGGATCTTCTAAAGCCCGATTGATAGCTATGGAGAATGTTGTTGTCATTAAGGTACTTAACTACTTGAGAATACACCGCCCTCTCTAGAATTTTAGATATTATACTGAGTATACTAACAGGCCTATAGTTGCTTACATCAGACCTACTATTTTTCTTGAAGATAGGAGTGACTCTGGCCTCCTTGAACCCCTCCGGTACTGTATTAGTGGTGATTGATAGATTTATTATGTGAGCAATAGGGATTGACAGTTCAGAAGCACCATCTTTTAGGAACTTAGACGGGATGTTATCAGGGCCTGTGCTCTTAGTTGGGTTTAACCTGCTTAGTTCTTTTTGAATAAAGTCATGAGATACACTTACTAGTTGACAACTGTTTGGGGTTACCCCTTTATTGGTATAGTATGTTTGAAACTTATCAGAGTCTGTGTTAAAGGTATTTGATGCAGCTGGTAGTTTACTTACTAGTGTTGATGCAACAGATGTGTAGTAGGAATTAAAGCAATTTGCCACCTTAGATGTTTCGTGGCATACCTCATTATCGATAGTGAGTACTATGTTAGACCTATCTACTGGCTTATGGCTATACCCCAACTGTTTTAGTTGTTGCCCGAGCTTTCTGGGGTTATGCTTATACTCTTCAATTTTTGAGCAGTAGTGCTTTGCCTTTGCTCCTTTTATAAGTCTCTGTACTCTGTTCCTCACCCTTTGGAATTCATTTAGTGCTGCAATATCCTGTCTGTTTGCTTTAAATCTTTTTAGCAGCTGGTCTCTGAATTTCATATTATCTAATATCTCAGTATTCATCCAGGGTTCAGTTCTTCGTTTAATCCTAACCTCTTTAACTGGTGCAATATTATCAAGGATGGTAGTGAACATTGTTTTGAATTTTTCCCAGGCATCGTTTACGTCCGTGCAACTTGTTATCTCTGTCCAGTCACAATTGTGTAGCCTATTTACCAGTGTTTCTTTACTGTAGTTTCTAGTTGACCTCATTTTTATTGTCCTGTGTAGGCCTATCCTATCCCTAGTTATTTTCCTGGTGCAGTAAATGATGAAATGATCACTAAGACCTGTGGTAATGACGCCTGACTGACTAATGTTCTCAGAGCGGTTACAAAGTATGTGGTCAATTAGGGTGGCTGAGAACTGTGTGATCCGGGTTGGAGTATTAATTAGTTGAGTGTAACTATTTAATCCTAGAATTTGCTTATACCTTTTGCATAGCCCGTTATTTTGCTACTGAAAACAGATATTAAAGTCGCCCAGTATTATTGTCTCGCAATTGTTTTCAACTCCGGACAAGACTCTGGAAAAGTCTTCTAAGAACTGGTCCTGGGTAGGAGGGCGGTAACTAGTTCCTACTAAGATGGGTTTGGTCTTAGGAAGCAGCACTTCAAACCATAGAATCTCCAGTTTATTGTTATTTAAATCAGGTCTTGGGTTGTAAGCTAAGTCATTTCTAATGTAGGCACATACTCCACCACCCTTTCTGTTCCTATCTAAGCGTTTTATATTGTAACCTTCTATTTTGACCTCGTCGTCAGTCACCGTATCATCCAACCAAGATTCAGAGATGGTTATAACTGCCGCCCTAATTTTGTTAGCTAGAATCCTAATCTCTGCCAATTTAGGAAGAAGTGATCTTGCATTGACATGAATAAAGTGAAGGCCTGTTTTCATAAAACAATCATAATCATCAATATATGGCAATGGGTCATTTGTATTAAAATTAGGTAAATCAATGTCATCACTGCTAAAGGGTAACTGTGCCAAAGTGCATTTGTTACACACAAAATGAATTCTGGCACCGTTGCTATAATTGTACATACATCCATCATGCACCCACCCCTTACACATTTTACATAAGGTGCCTTTTCTGTTTTTCATGCGTACTTTAGTACAGTGTATGCACCTGTTTGGTAGTGTTTGAGATAATAATGGCTGTATTGTCTCACATTGACCTATGTATGCATTACATATGGAGTTAAGGTTATCATTCCTAGCTACTAGACCGTCATTATTGCCGTCATTTATCTGTCTGTTTTGCCTCTGCACAATAGTTTGAGGTCCTGGATTAATTTGGATATCACCACTTAAGAGCGCTACAATAAGAGCTGTGTGCCACTGTTTTTGTTTAGGTATGCGGTGTTGCCATACCTTGCGGCGATAGTGACATTTACTTTACTGGTAGGATGGCAACTGTTGGGCTTTTACTGTCCAGGGCGCTGTTACTCCATTCATCTTTTCCAGCCCCCATGACTGATTACTTTCTTCATGGAATTGAAGAAGAAATATAAATATAATTATGGCAGCCTGTACCCCCCTAATGCCTGCCATTTTCACTCTTCGCTCTTTTACTCATATACAATAATATTTATTTCTCTTTTCCTTTCCCTAGTACACTTAGTATCTGCTTTAGCAATCACCACTGAATTACTAGTAAAATTTCCTCTTCAAAACCCTCTTCACTGCTCACTTTTCCCTGGTTTTATCCTTCCAAATCCCCCTCAGTTCCATTTATCGGGGGTTGTGTGGTGTTGTTGTCTCCTGACCTGTTTTGCTGACTCAGCCATTTTTAAAACACTGAGGGGAGTAACGCCACCTACAACCTGACTTTCCTTGAGTTTATAGATATATTTGGCGTTTTCTGCTATGATTCTCTCACTGTACACTGGTCAGCTGAATATAGGTCAGCTACTATAACATTAACCTTGACTGTTTAACTATTCACTTCTTTCTCACGACTGGCACTGAGGGATATCCGACCTATAACCTTGGAGTTTTGTACTGTTGATTTGACGATGTCTCCTGTGTTTCCCTCTCGTTAGCACTGGTACAGGTGATATGATGGTGGTACAGATATGATGCTACTGTCAACAGATGAACGTCAGTAAAGATGAGAATTTCACTTCGCTAGTTGTACGTCTGGCAGTAGCGGCTGTTTGGATGCCGGTCAGCCATGTTTAAATGCTCAATTCTTTCCCTCGTTTGGCACTGAAGAAAAAAGTCCTACAGACCTGTCATTTCCTTGGAGATTTAGTTGATCAGGTTTTCTGCCATGTTGTCTTCCCGTTAAACACTGGTGCAGTTGATATGGAGGTCAGTTATTTCATTGTAGTGGAAAACGTCTCATGTCTGGTTCACGTCTGGCAGCAGGTCTGGTACTTGAATGCCGGTCCCTCTTTTGTCATATTTAGTCCATTTCGTTGTCGTCACCGTCAGTTTTTATGTCACTATAGGTTCCTTGCATGTTGTTGCAGCAGTACTTGCCAACTTGGCCATCACTGGAGTTCGGATAGGCCCAGGGGACGGCAAGATGTAGGAGCAGCCTTGTTGCTGCTTGCTGCGGCTGATTGATGTGTGCTTCCGGAGACATGCTCGGTGTTATACTCACCCCAAGATCTTTCTCCTTGAGTGAGGTTTGCAGTCTTTGGCCACCTAGCCTATACTCTGTCTGTGGTCTTCTGTGCCCTTCCCCTATCTTCATGACTTTGCATTTGGCAGGATTAAATTCGAGAAGCCATTTGCTGGACCAGGTGTCCAGTCTGTCCAGGTCTCTTTGAAGTCCTGCCTGGTCCTCATCAGATTTAATTCTCCTCATTAACTTCACATCATCTGCAAACAGGGACACTTCTGAGTCTAACCCTTCCGTCATGTCGTTCACATATACCAAAAATAGCACTGGTCCTAGGACCGACCCCTGTGGGACCCCGCTCGTCACAGGTGCCCACTGTGATACATCATTACGTACCATGACTCGTTGTTGCCTCCCTGTCAGGTATTCTCTGATCCATTGCAGTGCCCTTCCTGTTATATGCGCCTGATGCTCTAGCTTCTGCACTAATCTCTTGTGAGGAACTGTGTCAAAGGCCTTCTTGCAGTCCAAGAAGATGCAATCAACCCACCCCTCTCTCTCTTGTCTTACTTCTGTTATTTTATCATAAAACTCCAGAAGGTTTGTGACACAGGATTTGCCTTCCGTGAATCCATGCTGGTTGGCATTTATACTCCTGTTCCGTTCCAGGTGCTCCACCACTCTCCTCCTGATAATCTTCTCCATAATTTTGCATACTATACACGTCAATGACACAGGTCTATAGTTTAGTGCCTCTTTTCTGTCTCCTTTTTTAAAAATGGGAACTACATTTGCCGTCTTCCATACCTCAGGTAGTTGCCCAGTTTCCAGGGATGTGTTGAAGATTGTGGTAAGTGGCATGCACAACATATCTGCTCCCTCTCTAAGGACCCATGGGGAGATGTTGTCCGGTCCCATTGCCTTTGAGGTATCGATGTCCCTTAGCAGTTTCTTCACCTCCTCCTCATCTGTATGTATGTCGTCCAACACTTGTTGGTGTATTCCTTGCTGGTGTCCCCATCTGGTCTGTTCCCCCAGAGTCCTTCCTGTCTCTACTGTAAATACTTCCTTAAATCTCGTGTTGAGCTCCTCGCATACCTCTTGATCGTTTCTTGTGAGTTCTCCACCTTCTTTCCTCAGCCTTATCACCTGGTCCTTGACTGTTGTCTTCCTCCTAATGTGGCTATACAGCAGTTTCGGATCAGATTTGACTTTCGATGCTATGTCGTTTTCATACTGTCGCTGGGCCTCCCTCCTTATCTGTGCATACTCGTTTCTGGCTCTTCTACTAATCTCCTTGTTTTCCTGGGTCCTATGCCTCCTGTACCTTTTCCATTCTCTGTTGCACTTAGTTTTTGCCTCCCTACACCTTCGGGTAAACCAAGGACTCGTTTTGGTCTTCCTATTATTTCTGTTTTCCTTGGGAACAAAACTTTCCTCTGCCTCCTTGCACTTTGTTGCCACATATTCCATCATCTCGTTTACTGATTTTCCTACCATTTCTCTGTCCCACTGAACCTCCTGCAGGAAGTTTCTCATACCTGTGTAGTCCCCCCTTTTATAGTTTGGCCTGTCCCCTTCAGTTCCTGTTACCTTCTCCACTTGTAACTCTACTATATAGTCAAAACTCAGAACCACATGATCACTAGCTCCAATGGGCCTCTCGTAAGTGATGTCCTCAATGTCTGAACTGCTCAGGGTGAACACAAGATCCAGTCTTGCTGGCTCATCCTCCGCTCTCTCTCTGGTTGTGTCCCTGACATGTTGATGCATGAGGTTTTCAAGTACCACATCCATCATCTTGGCTCTCCATG